>NW_027116653.1:660790-670369 GCF_000696795.3 Halyomorpha halys | reverse complement strand
TTTCAAGTGCATTCCATTTCCTGTGTTTGGGTGTGTCTTTTTCCACCCTCACTCACACTAGGGAAACCAACAATTATGTAAGTTCTGATATGATAAATTAATTATTGCTAATTTACATAATAAATTGATTAGAAATAATTTATATTTAAATGGAAAGGGATAATAAATTCGTTCATAAATTACATAAACTGCATTTTTTTAATCGTAGGATGCACGAGTGGAGCAAAAACTTTGAAAACAGACAAAGGTATTCCAGGAAAATGTGGCCCGGATAATTGGTTTTCAATCCATTTAATCACTGGAGCAAATGAACTGTCATCTCCAAAGCAATCGCAAATAATTCAGAATATATACCATTAAATTATCTGTTGATACTCCAGCGTACTAGGATTTACAATCTATAATTAATATATCTGTTTTTTTTTAATTAGTAACGAATAATTTTCACATTTATTTTTATTGTGTCAATATGTATATTAAAAAAAAATGTGATTAAAATATAATGTATAGCAAAAATATGTTTCCATATTTAAATTCTTATATAACTAAAAAAACTTTTAAAAATGCATCGTATTATTATGTTATTTAAAAACAGATTTAAGGAGAGAAGATCTAATTATGATGACTTCAGTCTTTTCGGCTTTAACCATGAGCTTATTGTGGATTGCCCAACTGCTTCTTCTATTACTATCATCTTGTAGTTTTAGGGTGTCATCAGAGGCGTCAGAACAAAATATTATATTTTCTTTGAAATCAAGATAAAAAAGTAAAAAATTATTACATAAACGATATCATTAAATTAAACCAATCACCGCAGAATAGAGGAATAGCCACTTTATACAATAATATAAAGGATAAAACAGAAGAAAATAAAAATACAGGCGTAATATACAAAGTTTATTGTCCTTTAAAAAAAACAGAGAGGTAACCAAACAGCACACTAGACATGAGATAAGGTCCAAAGACGTAGTAAGGAAATATAGAGTAATGGCTATGCTAAGGAGAGGTGAAGATGCACAAATAAGTTATGGTAGAAAAGAGAGAACAGTGTAAAGTGTGACATGATTTCCTATATGAAATTATGAGGTCAATATAATTGTGTGAATTAAAATAAATAAGGATGAAGATTATTGTTATGATAGTTTTATTATTGTTGTAGGTTTAAAGTACATTCAACTGGAAATTATTAACCTCAAAAATTTGTTATGAATTGACTCACCAGACTTCCTAAAGAGAAAATCCAGTTTATTGTTAAAATTTCTTTGGAGTATATATTTAAAAAAGAAGCCACTATTTGAAGAAAAGAAAATTATATAAGTTCAAAAAATTAAATTTGTGATCAGAATCCTAAAAAATAAACATATGGCAGTTTTCAGAATTATTCTGAAAACTTCGAAACTTTTGTCTGATCCCATTTGATTGGACTACATTAGGTCTCTTTTTGACTCATACTTGCTTTAAATCTGAGTGTCCAAAGGATAAGAATTAAAATTTAAGGTACTTTATTGTTAAATCTGAAAATTCATGGTTTTCAAATTATAAGAAAAAAGAGAAAATATGAATATTTATTTTGTTCTTTTTTATACTTTTGCAAATTATTTGTGCATTTTATAAAATGCAAACTTTGACATAGTGTGTAAAAAAATTTTTCATCATACTCCCACTAGTCAACGTGGATGAACGTATCGGATTCGCCCAGGAATTATTTTCGTTTATGTCTAAACTCTCTCGAACATCAATTTTCAGACTAATTAGTTTCGAACTAAAAGCAAATGTAGGCTATGACCAAAATAAAGCCCGTAGTTTCGAGAATAACATGCCAGGATTAGAATACTATAAATATAATGCTATAATATTTAAATTTATATATTTCATCTTGTTAGCCGCTTGAATAGCAGAAACCTAGGAAAGGAAGTTTTACAGTTAATAAAATAAATAAATCAAGTAAAAACCAATTAAATAAATATTCAAGTTTATTTCATGCTTAAGTAATGTATAATTAATTATTAAAGTAATTAAATGATAGTTTTACTTCGCGTAATAGACGAATTTAGGAATTCTACAGAAATATTTAATGTATGTAAAACACTTCCAAAAATCCACCCGATTTTTTTATTTTGAACTTTTTTTGGTTGGTTCTAGAATTCAACGACAAATATTTATTATTTGTAAAGTGTCATGCAATATAAATAATTAACTCTGTGGAAAGCATGAATGGTAAATAAAACTTTGATCTAAGAAATAGTATCTGAAATACTAGCAATACTTAAATCAAAAATATGTATCTTAAGAATAAATTAAGAAGTTTAACTACATAATTCCTGAGATATTTTTAATGTGCATCTTACAACTCACCCAAAAGGAGCAGAGAACTAGTTCGTTTTAAACTGGAATTCAAAATAAAGTAGCTCGGTGTGAGAGAAGTGGCAGAAAAGACTATATGAGACATCTGGAATGAATTGATTCAAGATCTGGAGATAAAATCACAGAAAACATCATGAAAAAGCGAAGATCTAGCCTCTCACGTCTGAATGAGTAGTCACACCTGAATCTGAAGACAGATCTCACCTGCATTCATTGAATCAATTAGCAGATTAAATTTTACTTACTTACGCGAGAATCAAACCTTATCTATTTCCTAGCTTATTTTCCTTTAAATCATGGAAAATTAATGATTAAATGGAGACTATTTTGCGTGGAACAATATTTTTATTTCCCAACATCAGTCAAGGACTCAACCGGATATTGACAACAGAAATGGCCTTTTAAAAAGATATATTTTCGGAAATATTTTAAATCTGTCCAAAGATCATTGTTATCGAACAGAAAGAGACAAAACAGAAAACAAAGTTAAGTTCGATTTATTTCCGACCTCGCTGGCGACTTCCCAAACATCGGCTATTATTGACCACATTCAACAATCTTTTCTCTTTGGCTCCCACCGCATTATCTGAGAGCTGAGGTTGAATGGTGTCCCCGAGCCTGAGGATGATTTCAAGACAACTGACGTCATGATAGTATTTCCTAAATATAAATATCACTTATTGCACTAATTCAGTCACATGAAACCGGATGCAAGGGTTAATAAATAAACGCAATATCAGCTAAAGTTTAAATGTTAGAGTGTCGTAAAGGTTTCTTTTTATAACCGTCTAAAAAAAAAATTACACCAGTTGAAAATATTCTAGAAATTATTATTTTTTCATTATTAAAGAAAAATAGATTATGTCCTCATACCTCCTTCCTGACCAAACAACTCGTATGTATTCGTTCACTTTTTAAAATTGAAGTTTATTGGCTATTACAACTTTCAGGATGGTTTTCTATGAGCTTCAATAAAATAAAAAAACAAACGATCCCACTTTTATACTTTATACTTAAATTTATTATTTCAAAATTATGGCGCAATTCATATCGCAGAGGAGAGGAATAAAACTTGTTGAGAAATATAAAATTGGGACAACTGAAATGTAAAACATATGTGTCTGAACCAGTGCTATTAAAAATTTTAATAGTGTTTCATCACTCCCTAGATTGTTACTCTTTACAGGCTCACATATTTCGAAATACATGTGATCTAGCCCAACGGTCGCCAAACTTCTTGATCTCAGGGACCAGTAAATACATAATTTATATCCTTTTTTTTTTTACGCCACAGGAAGTGGGCTATTATGCCATTCCCTCTCGCAGCCCAATACAATTTTACACTTCCTCTTAGTTGGTCCGCATCCTGCTCAACATCTAGACCAACACACGCCAAAAGATGGTCCCCATCCATGTCTCCCATGTTGCATAGAGGATATTTCAGGGAATCTACGATGCCAATTCGATGGAGGTGTTTTTGGAGCAAATCATGTCCTGTAACTAGCCCAAAACAGGGCACTCTCTCAGCTCTGCTAAGATTGCCGGGGATTCGTTTATCCTTGTCTAGCCCTTGTTCTGTCCTTACAATAATTTAAATCCTGCGAACCACTAATAGGATTTTTTAAGTATTAAATATATTTATAATAAAAATTGAGACCTAAGAACACATAAAATGTACCTAGTTAATAAAATGAAACTATTAATTGGAACATAATTGTGAAATCTTTATTAATAAACCATAATAAAATAAACAAAAACAGTAAAAACAAAACAATTGAAAATTGGTTTATGTGTATCAATCTTTTAGCATTATTAATTCCTAGTGTGATGGATGTTCCTGCTTACTTGAAATAAGATTATTTATTGGTTATTTGGATCCAATGTTACTGTAAGATGGAGAACTGCATTTATTTCGAACTGAGATCAGTACCGCGTTTTGATGGCTGTGGCAGATGGGAATACCTTTTCACATAAATAAGTTGTGGATAATTGAATCAGAGTTTTAAATAAATGAATGCTTCAACTGATATACATATGTGACATACAGGAGAGTGAAACAATGGAAGTGCGAAACGAGACACAAAACATCTACCTAAACAATGCAGCTAAAGTAGTACGACTTATTTACCATGGCGTTATTCTATGAAGTAGCGTTTTCATAACTTTGCAAGTATTGTTATGAATTGGATTATGTCTCAATACATCTTAAAACATAACTTAACATGATGAGTAACCATATTCCACATTTTTCTGGGGACCAGCGAAATTTTCTTGCGGACCACAACATTGGCGACCTCTGATCTACCCTATCTTTTTTTTATAGTTTTGAAATATGGTTAGTTATAACATGAATAATCAAAAATGAACTGAAACTAAAACCATACACCCGCAGTCCATAGTCTCTACAGCCTAGCACAAAGGGAATTTCATCATACTCAATGCCTAGGAAAACACTGGTACATAGAATGTTATGTGAATCATGTCTATCAGTCAGTCATTGTTCCTGTGATAAGAGATAGATTTGATTGCATCAACAGAGAATTTTATTCCACCCTCAATTTCAGATGCATAGATAAATTGATGCATTGAATGTTGAACAATAGTGTTGCTATGCTTGAAATCAATAGAAAGCTAAGTTGAACCCATAAATAACCTGTACGTTCTTCTAAAGAATACAGTATTACATTTTAAAACCTACCTTATGTTTTTATAGTAAGAAATATATGTCAAGGTCGTGTAAATCTTGATTTTCTCATTTCCAAACAGTATCCACCTCTCTGAATAGAGATTTTTTCAAATTAACGCCTATTTTTTTTACTGATTATAGTAGGCACCAAAATATATTATACATAATAAAATAAAGAATGAAAGCAAAAAGAGAATAGGGCATTAATATTTTATAATTTTTTACTGATTATAGTAGGCACCAAAATATATTATACATAATATAAAATAAAGAATGAAAGCAAAAAGAGAATAGGGCATTAATATTTTACAATTATTTCTCGATTCTTAAGCTACAGAGCCATTTTTTATTTTATTTTTTGGAACAAAAATACATAAAGGTAGCCCCTTCTTTTCCAAAGCGGCTTAAGAAGATATTATTTTCCTCTTTGTTTCAAGTAGCTTCCTAAGCATTAAATTGCAGCGTACAATTCATGAAATACATTCCTTGGTCTTTACAGATTTGACCATGTATTGGTTTTAATCACAGCCCGATTTAAGCTGTTTTGAAAATGAATAAAATACTTTATTATGCCTGATTATTTTTACATAAATAATGACAATAAGTTGGTATGAATATGTTTTTTTTTTATTGATTTTTTTTTCGTTTGGTAGGAACATGTATTACACCGCCTATGATATAAAAATGTTAACCCATATTAAAAATTATGATATAACACATATTACAAACAATAATTTCTATTAATTCTTTGATTGACTTTTTAAAAATCTTAAATCGTAAAAATCAAATAGTTTGTAAATTAGCACAATACTAATGCTCTTTTAAAATATTATTTTGTTAATTATTGAACTTATAAATAAAAATAAATAACTCAATAAACTCTTTGGCTCTGAGTTGTGAACTACCTCTATTTGATTAAGACTATTGATGTGAGATGTGCTGATTGCATTATGTTGCATTTATTTTACCTTATATTTTTTCTGTCTTTATGAAGTGTTGGCGAAACTTGAAAATAATTGTTAAGAATTTACACCACAAAGTAAGGTGTTAAAAAAAGTGTACATTCCTGCAAATGGATATGTATATATGCATTCATATGTATATATACGAGTGTTACATGCTATATGTACAAGCACATTTACATATATGAACTCATACTGCATCATCTTATTTTCGTTAGCCATAAGATGCATTTTTAATGAATGCAAACATACCAACTATTTTATTTACTATTTATACCTACATTTTTTCATTTGCTCATCTCTTTTATTTGTATATTCCATAAAAGCTTGTATTTGTCCTTATTTTCTCTTCGGAGGTTGTTTTTCTCCCCATTTGTGGTAAGTGTGGTCCCTAGCTACACTCAGTTGGCCAATGAGCCACAATGAGGTCGGGAACAAGATGGGATGAACACTTCTTTCATGGTCATCAACCTATGTTATATGGGGTATGATAAGGTCCACTTATCATGTTTCCTTAGGGTTACTTTATATAATTAATGATGTCCTTTCATCTTATTTCTTTCTGTTATGATGATGTCTTAGCGAAATGTCGACTTATTGGTTACAGTAAATTCTTGACATAAGTTAACACTATAACGTAAGTTGTTAAGAAAGAGAAAAACATGGACATTTTCCGGAAACATTACTTTTCTTGTTTCCAAAGTATTATTTTTAACATGTGTTTTACATCTTGTAATTAATATAATTAGCACTGAGTCCAAACTGGATGGATTAGAAACTGGTTTTAGTGATTTTAGTAGCCCTAAAATAGAGTTTTATTCCTTGAAAAATTGTTCTCCTACCAGATGGAGATGCCATGGTTAGGACATAAGAGATCGTTTTCCTTGCATATTGGACTTTGCAACCATGTTCAATTTTAAAATATTTTATGCATATTCCAATGGAAACCAGTTTTATCTTTATCTTAAGAATTTATGGTGGTAAATATTTATACCATTTATAAAATATGTTTATATGCTTCATAATTACGAATTATTATATATTTCATGGAAAATGATTGGTTCTCATTAGAAAGATAATGAAATCTTTAACAAAACAAAATAAAAATCATCTGCCTAAAAATGTCACGACATTACAAACTTAATTCAATCCATGCAAGAATCACTACTGTGGACTAAATTTAGAAAGTCCATTCTTCTCACAGCCTAACCTGTCGGAAAACCTTCTGGTTCATTTATGTACGTCACAAACGTAAAAAGAAAGCATTATGTATCCAAAGAACTTCGAGAAGGGAATTAAAACACAAGCACTTACTAAATATATCTTCACTCTAAATTAGACAGTGTGCCGGATAGGTCGGAGAAGAGTATGTTATAGGACAGTTATAAGAGTATGTTAACAGGACAGTTATAAGAGTATGTTAACAGGACAGTTATAAGAGTATGTTAACAGGACAGTTATAAGAGTATGTTAACAGGTCAGTTAAAAGAGTATGTTAACAGTTATAAGAGTATGTTAAATAGGTATTTTTTATGTATCACTTGAGATATTAGAACTGATGAGAAAAATAATCTTCTTCCATGACAATAATAATTCAGTGCACTATTGTCTCACAAAACACGATTGCTTCCTGAACCTGAGATCCCAATCGAAAGCGGTTACAAGGTCAGTTAGCGAACTACTACCGCAGTGGGCCAAACTGGAGCCTACGCAACGCCATTAAAACTTCCGCTTCTGCAACAGATTTCACAGATTGCGGAGCTTTTCTAACTCCAATCCCTAACTTTCCATTTTACAGCCAACTACTTTTAAAAGTTATCTCGCCAGTATAATTGAGAGTTTTAACAACTTCGACAGCCTCAACAGTGATAATTGAGAACTTTGATGAGTTGGAGCGATGTCTTGTGGTGGAACTGTGACAGACACGTAATAGTTAACGATTTATTCACGATTTTATATAAGTATATGAATTGCGTGGTTCAGTGGTAAGGCACAGTGCTTCTAAGTCCTCGGGTTCAAATCCGGCTGTGACAGATTATTATTTATTCTGATACTGTAGCCGTGAGGCAACCCTGTGAGTTCAGGAGCCCTCTGGGGTCCACTCAACCGCATAAATTGGGTACCCTTGATTGAGAAAGAATCTGACATTCCAGCCTGACTAAAACACCCACCAGGACAACCATTGGTCTTGCAACAGTACTTCCTTGCAAAGTACCCATGCCCCTTCATGGGTTCTATCGGTACACATTTATTTATTTTATAAATGCGTATTTGCGGATCTTGAGGATCAGTCAATTATAAAACTATACTGAGCCGACGTTTCGCAACATTATTGTTTGCATAGTCATGTTCAAAACAGTTCTTAATAACAAATAATTTCTTATACTAATCATTAAATAATCGCACGTACATAGTATAATTTATGATTAATAACTATTACAATAACAACATTACTTACAATTGTCTATGACAGTTTCTTCTACGTTGCTGTGTAACAACAAACTTAAGGTTTTTGCCAGAACTAAGTAGGGGGGAATGGAGGAAAGTAAATGTTTGTAAGATAGGTTTTATTTGGATTTTCCAAAACGTAACCATTCTTTCTAACAGGTAGTCCGTCTGTTATTTCTGTTTTTCATTTGGTCTATTTAGATTCAGTGCTGTTAAATATGTCATACTTTGTATTTATTAAGTTGGAGTAACATGAATTTAAATTTGTTTACATTTTATTTCTTTATAGCCCGATTCTTATGTTTTTCGTTCATATGTTACTATATATAAATATAATAATTTCTATTAATTTTTACTAACTATAAGAATCAAGCTATCAATAAAAATCAGATGTATGAAATTTAAATTCATGTAACTCCAAGCTAATAAATACACAAGACATAACTAACAACAATTCTTATATATATTTTAAATTTATCTTGTCGGATTTATATATCTGATTTTGTAAATTTATGCCGTCCTATTTTGGTGAGGAGAAGACGGTGCAAGGGTGCTACCGGACACATTACCACAGGATCGAATTAACAATCATTTTCTCTTCTTTACTTGCCCCTTTAAGAACGAAATTTTGTACAGTTATAAATTATATGATTAGATCACATGTTTCCAAAATGTCTCACAATTTGCTTTACAAAATTATAAACATGCAATAAAGGGCTCCCAATCATTAGGAACGTATCGGGCTTCTGAGATTAAAAACACGCTTAAAGATGTTTTTTCCCCGATGTATTTGGTGTATCACATTTGGATTTATGTCCTGATTGCCTTTTGCTCCAAAGTTTAGACAAAAACGGCATAACAGAATAAATAATTATCTGACGAACGTAGGTTTTGGAGTTTGTAGCTTAGAGGTTGTACTTACCTCTGAGCAACCTCCACCCCCTCTAATCAGTTGGTATAAAAATTAATTGGTGTTCTCAAATATCGAAAATTTCAAACCATGAATGACGGCCTACTAAATTTAAATACTTTATGGAATCAGACTTCTGTACTGTATAAAATTTTTTTGTTGATAGATTTATTTATTGATAGATATTACAATCTGCCACACAATTGTGG
>NW_027116653.1:656898-660655 GCF_000696795.3 Halyomorpha halys | reverse complement strand
AAGATGAACATAATCAAACTATCTCTATGAAAAATAAATAAAATAACATAATGATAAAATAATATATACAATACTGTATAAAATTAAACTCGGTGCATGGGGGAGTGAGGGGGGGGGCGCCTATTAGAAAGACGAACGGAATAGGCCGTATGATTAGTGAGGCTCTTTGCGTTTGAAGACGATATTTACGAGCTGCTACAGACAAAAGTCGTATATCAGGTATATTTAGTCCGCTCCCCTGGGGTCTACGCTCAACGGGAAGAGTGCCATTGCCCAGCCTAGCAGTAGATAAATTATTACCATTATAAAATTGACAATACAAGGAATTAAATCAAATGTTATACCTATTCCTTACATAATTTATTACAACAAATTTTACATTAATAAAATCATCATTGTCTGTTATTTTATGATAAAGGGCATCGAGACTTTTAAGGGAGTTTCATAAGTATCAAAATGTCAAATAAAATTTTCAAAGGTGGTAATACGATAGGAATAAAACATATGAGCGATCGGGGTTTGATGAAGAAAGGGATTAAGAAAAGTGAAAGGAAGAAAATATATAAAATCTAAAGGGGCCTCTACATGTTGGCGAACCCATGGCGAACTCAGACATGCGCATGTGGATAGGTGGCTTGTACGAGTTGGCCTAAGCTCGTTACAGATCCGTCCAGAGTCGGTATTTGGCCACAGATCAAAGGGGTTCCTGAGAGCGCTCGTAGCATCTCCACCATTGTTCTTTGTTAAGTTGCAACTGAGAGCTGTTAGGAGGTTAAAGATGTTTGTAGTTACTGTTTATAATAATAATTTATATTTAATCTTATTTATTTATATTTAATTTCCTTTCATTTTCTTTTTTGTAATAAAAATAATATAATCCTAGGGCAATGGCTGAAACCACTTGTACGTCCGCCATGCTTGCCTCTCTGAATAACACTGACATGTGGATGGTCCGCTCTTTGTTTACCGAGCATTTGTACAAGCCTCCGATTCGTGGCGAGTGGCCAACATGTGGATCCATCTTTATATATAAATCATGAAAGAAAGATATGATTCAGCAATTTTTCGATTTGCCTTAATCAAAAAAGTAATGCTTTATGGTGCACTATTTGTTGGTTTGGTACTGAGGTTCTATTTCCCTTATTTTTTCACTAAGAATTCAAGATTATCATTCCACGTTTGTATAATTTCTTGAAAGATCATTTTTCACGGTAGTTTAACAGCCATCTGATGTTCGGTTTTTGTTGTACACATTCTCAAACTTTTGCTTCGTCTAACGCGTCGGCCCGATATGCTCTTATCCTACTTATCATTATCCAAGTATTATTAAAATTAATTTATTGGAACTATTGCTCTTTACTTATTTTGTTATTATTTATTTTTTATTTATTCCCTTTTTTTCAGTATAAAATATGGAAAATAGGTTGCCACAAACATAATTAAGAACCATGACAATATAGATAATATATCCCTTATTTTCTAAGAGATTAAAATAAATACATTAAAATGCAGACAAACCTTCAAAAACATAATCACTAAAATGTTGTATTAACATAATATATAATGTTAAAATGTACTTGCTGTGATTTTGTCATTTCATTGCTTCCATATTGGATAATAGCTTCAAACGAACCAGGGCCCTTTCTATACCTTCCTCCCATATCGTATCATATCCTTCTTCTTCCTGAGCGTTCGTTAACTCTTCTTCAGGGGATCGTATGTGGTCTGAGAACTGCGAAGAATAGTGTTGTCTCCATCTATCCAAAATGTTTTCTGGGTCTGAGATCATATGCCCGCTTTCATCTTTTATCTAGGGCAGGAGTATGTCTGGTGTGTGACAGCAACTTTTTTCAATAAAATCGACGAAACCAATCGTATTTTGTATATTGTGAATAGCCTATCTAAAACCAAAAGGTCGAGCAAAACTTATATTATTTCGATACTTTACGTAATGTGTCAATTCACGTAACCGATTATTGACCTTTTTGTTTACACAGTTTTGATTAAAATCGATATACTAATATGTAATCGAGTGGTCATCATTATCTAGGTATTATCCTTATTGGAATAGTTTAATATGTAATATATGCATTCATAGGTAGTGGAGAGTTTATGAGAAACGCATAAATAAAAGACCTGCTAAAAGTTAGAGATGTGCATGTGCAGTGGTTTTTTTTTATCGGTTTACCAGTCTTGTAAATGTTTTCGTCACCATGGTTATTAAATAGTCAGTCATTTTTATTTCACTTAACCTGTATATGAACCCTTTCAGTTGACAGGGTAACTCCATAAAATCATTCTTAGTATTTTTGTTATTGATTTTATAACAATTAAGCATTGAATAAACATAAAATTTAGTAAAGTGTTATATTCTTATATATTTTCCTTAGTTCTGCAAAAAGAAAATGTTAATATTTACAACGATAAATGGTATTAAATGTATATTTCTGAAAACTGTTGAAATTAGAGTTAATCAAATTGTCAACAGAAAGGTTCATTTGTAAAATTAAGTACCGTATTTTATAAGTATTGTCAGTGAATAATATAGAAATATCTGTTCTGAAACGAGCGAGGATTAATTTCAACTATAAGTAAGGTAGTAAGTGAAAATTTTGTGTAATTTTTTGCCTGACTGTACCAAACTTTTTTGTTTGTTAACTATTTTCATTCAGTACAACGAAAAAGGTTAGATGTAGATCTAACGATCAAACTTAATTCCTAGATGATTATTCCATCTCGTATTTACAGTTGGGATTTTTCACAATCGAGAAATACAGTATTACAGTGCTATCTCGAATTACTATCGGAGAACACGTAGCTTTCACAATCCCCTCCAAGAAAAAATAATAAAACAATTATAATCAACTATATAGTATCTACAAAAGCAATATACTGTTAAGAAAACTCGATATATAGGTCATAAGTCATACACGACAGCACATACTTTCACGTTACATTCAAAATACAAATATTTTAATTTTCTATCGATTCCCTCAAAGTAGAATACTTTTTATGAATTAATAGCGAAACAATAATTTAAGTAAACCTTAAGCAAATTTTCAAGTCTTCAGTAGTCCCTTAAGTAAACTTGGAACTAGATGGATGAGTTTAGCATTACATCCATGGTTAACTGAGTAAAAAAAGAATCTTGGAATTCGCTAAATTTGGGGATGTTAAAGCTAAATCCGGCCAGTTTCTAAAAATATTTGGATGTCCAAACAGAGTATCTCTTTCAGATTTATTCTCTAAGCGAGGCATACATTTCCAAGTTTACAAACAATTGCAAGGGCTAATGCTGTTGTTGAGGTCCACCACAGTATCTCCCAGCAGCCCGTTAAAACGAGCCAGATGGCAATTGATTGTAAAGAATACACGAAGTGTTGTCTTATTATTATCACAACGAAGATTTTGATATACAACTCGATTAAACATCGAAGCTGAATGTTATCGGTTTAATTATTCATTTTTTATCGATTTAGAACGACATACTCGATTAATTACAACTATAAATAATATCGACCTGTGGAAAAAACAGATGAAAAGATCGCTAAAATCAATTATTAAAGTTATCATATAAACAAAACAAATTCTCATGATATAAGAACTAAATAATTCAGATTTTTTCAATGTTTATTAAAAAAAAAAACAGGTTACGTCATATATTTATAGTCCAAGATTAGTTTTCACTTACATATTACTTCAATTTTTTCTTTACATTTTCATAACACGTTTACGTTTTTGAAACAATAATTTCCCC
>NW_027116653.1:639336-656768 GCF_000696795.3 Halyomorpha halys | reverse complement strand
AGAGAGAGAGAGAGAGAGAGAGAGAGAGAGAGAGAGAGATTTGTTTTAAATGCTCTTGGTTTTTTTACCAAGACATTAGTTTTTCAAAATAGATTAGACCTCTTCTTTGAAGTCTACCTGCAATATACAATCAACCCAAAAGGAAACCTTGAGTTTGGGTCGAAACGTTCTTAATTCTTTTAACTGAACGATTCCAAATGATTCATTACAGGTGAATTAATTCTTTTAAATGATTCTTTTACTACATTCCTTTCTTTCCATTATAAAAAAACTTGTTATGGAAGAAAATAATTAAAATTCTCTAACCTATTTGTTTTCAAGGTAAAAACTTTATTTTATTTATTTATTTTTTAAGAAAAAAATATACTTTACACATTACTGTCAAAAATACATTTTATTAAATATTAATAAATAAATAAAAGCCTTTACATGAGTGTTTTTTTGGAATTATCTACTAGTAACTAATTATAACATATAATTACATGCACAATTTAAATATTATTAAATATATATTAATACAATATTTTCTATTTCTGGAAGAAGATATCGATCAATTGTTGGGCTTTAAGGTAAATAGTCAGGGATATTTCCGTCTACCCACCTCAGACATATGATAGTGTGCACGAACTTCGATGATTAATGTTCGTTATGTCACGACAGTGAGGAGGAAATTTTTATACACCTAATCCTATCAAACTGAGAGTTTTACTATTAAGTATTATTATACTCAGATGGGTGTCGGTACAATTCCAAAAGTATGTACGTAAATGTTTAATTTTAACTAAGTCGATATCAAACTTTGAATTGTTTTCATCAATCTATATATTGTACATACTCAAATCTAGAAATAGCGAAACATCGCCGGATCAGATAATTGTAAATAAGAAAATATTATATACGCTGTTAGACAATAAAATATAATATTGTAAAAGAAAACATTTCGTCATTTTACGGTACACAGTTTCTGTTGCTGATGAAATCTCAGATTGTTAAATATAAAAGTTTGTAGTAGGACTTGTCGGCTGCTGCGGCGTATTTCTAGGAGAGGGGTTATTGCATCATTAAGTCGAGTAGAGGCGCTTCTATCTATTACTAAATTTTGGAAAAGCTTGAACTACTCACGTTTTGCCTCATAAATAGGCACTATTTTTTTTTTTTTGTTATGGTGAATCCAACCAAACAGAAAAACGCCCAACAATGGAATTAACTATTTCAAAGCTTAATATCTTTCAATTATAACATTACCGTCATCGATTTTCGAAAAATTGGTCAACATTAGTGTCCTTCAACTAAAGAGGATCACGAAGAGACAGCTATTTCTGAAGCTGTGGAATCTCGCCAAATTATTATTTATCCTAATCTTTTCTACGTATCACCTTCATCTATTCGTAATTACTCGACTGAAAGTCTTTTCGATTCTACAGAAAATGTTTACAAAATAAAAGATCTATAATTGACTTAACAGAAATAATCTATAAATCTGGTCATTTTATTCAAACCGACTTTAAAAGTAGGTACATATAGTCTTTTTCAAAAATCTAACTATTTGATTAAGTTACAGTAAAAAGGTAAGAGTTCGGCAAAAAGTAATTACGACCAACCAAGTAATTGTTATGGGTGATTGTAATAACTTGAGATATTGCAGTAATTGTGATCGGCAATAACAATTACTAACTCAAGAATTTCAAATAATTACAATTAATTATGATTATTATTGCAAATGTCTGTAGCTGAAATGCCACTAAAATGGTAATCAGAGGGGAAAAAAAAAAAAAAACCAATACAAACCTAAGAGGTTGTAAGTGGAAATTCGGCCGAGTTTACTATTGTTATAAGGCTAAATTTATTTTTGGTAATTTGATTAATATGGCTTGAATTGCTAATAATTTTAATTTGAAATACTTAGTTTCAGGATGTAATTGTAATTGCAATTAATCAGCATCAAAACAAGATTGTAATTGAGAATCTCAACTTCCATTACAGTAATTTAATAAAGTGGTAGCTATTACTTTACACAATTAATAGCGTTTGACGTTTGAGTCTGCAATATAATTGGATAACGTAGATAAGAAAAATATTGGAGAGCTTCGGAATATTTGACCCGATACTACTTAATGATCCGGTAAGTATCAAAACTAGAATGGGGAGATCTTGGATAGATCATTTGTCAGTAAAGACCTGTTATTATTAGGGTCTTCATTAAAACGGATGCACCTCAAAGCTACCTAAAAATCAGTTGCCCTATAACTCACTTGAGAATAATTGCCCAACTACGACTTTTCGGTAAATATGCAATTACTCTAAATGCCGGTCCACACAAATATACTTTGGACCCACAGAAGCTTTGTCCAGCTTGTAATGGAACGGCCCTGGAGGATTGTTTCCATTTTTTGACAAATTGCCCCGTGTGTCATGAGAACCAAATCCGATACATAGCCGAAATCAATTGTATAAATTTCTGTCTGTACCCTCAGGATTGGACCTTAAACTGTTCTTTATTATATATGTAACCCAAAACCTTTTGCTTAGAGCTGGACATCTATCGTCCCAATAGGAGGTATAGTTTTTTTTTTAATATTATTAAATATGAAGTCACGTTTTTATTTTCTGTTTTATTCTAATGAATGTGGATAGCCCAGCTTGGGTATATTATTTGTTATTAGATTATATAGACGATCTTTAACTCATCATATTTGTAAAACTACAACAATTAATTATCTATTTCATGTATTTCACAGGCTAACTCTATTTGTACGGGGGTTGCCCCATAAACAAACAAATAAATAAATTATTATTATTATTATACTTTACACAATTACAGTAATTGTTATTGTTTTTCAAAATTACTAGTTTTTTATGTTTTGGGCCATTTAGCAGATATCTTCGAGTAATTTTAGTGCAACTTTGTACTCCAGTAATTGTAAATGTAATTAACTATCCAACTCTGCAAACATGTACTAATTTGTTATGTTATACATCAAGATTATACAAGATTTTCTATTCAAAGCACAAAATTAATGACAGACTTTTACAATCATTCTGATAGTTAAGTAACATTATTGTAATATAACAACTAAAATACTAACTGGTTGAAGATAAAAGGAAAATATTTATTCTTTGTTATAACCTCAGAAAAATATTTATTTTATAGCAACAAATGGACATTGTATAACCGTAGGTAACGATTTGGCTCACAGAGCAACTAAGGATAAGCAGCAAGAAATGACAGCTTACCGATAGCTTCCGAGAACTAACATTTCTACGTCAACAGATTCCTACGAGTTCCCTTTATCCTGCTTGAGAAGTAAGTTGAAGATTCAATAAATTTACTCCCACTGTTGTTATAATAAATCCACAATAAAAATAAAAATAAATGGAATAGACAAACAAGAAAAGATTTAATCCAATAATGTGATAAATAATGATTGTTTAAAAGGAAGAATAAACACCGCCATAACTGTGTACTTCAGAATTCATACGTAGCCTGAGGCTCCATGAGGAACTTCTACTCCCCTCCCCTTTCTTCCTTACCCACGAAATGATTTTTCTTTTTTAATTCGCCATAGAAAATCAATATTTAATTAAATGACTCCCTCATTTTGAAAAGGGTTCAACCCCTTTTGAATGATAATCAAGTTGATCTCTCAAAATAAGATAAAAAAAAAATTAGGTTGTGAAATTATCAGCCCTCTCTGAAGCAAACATTTTGTTAAATTGTTCTTCTTACGTTTATGTCATTGATTTCAAAGCAATGTGGTAAATTGGGTGGGATCCTCGATATTCTTTGATGGTTTTTAATATTCCACTTACACTAAATTGTATTGTATAACCCTAATGTAATGTTGAAAACAGAAATACTGATTTTTATGGAACGAGTCATTCTGTAAACTCAACGACTAAAGTATTTGTTCTATACATCCACGTTTTTAGTAGCAAATTAATAAACTTGTAAAGTGAGGTCTTGTTGTCTCGTCTTCTTTGGAGCGCGGAATGTACTGCGCAGGATTCTTTTTCGATATAGAGCAGGCTTTTGATAGAGTCTAACACCCGGGACTGCTTTACAAACTCCGTAAATTCTTACCTCCTACATATTTTCTTATCATCCGTTCTTTTCTTACTAATAAATTATTCCAAGTAAATCACAATGGTTCCTATTCACCCCTCTATTTCAATCCACAGGTGTTCCTCAAGGTAGTATTCTTGGTCCTATCCTCACCGTCTATACAGCTGACATCCCAACAACTCCTAACACTATCCTTACCACGTATGACTGATGTCACATGTGTGCACACTAGTAATAACCCTTTGATTGCATCCCAAACTCTCCGGTCCCATATCACAATCCTCGAAGAATGGTGTCCAAATTGGAGGATAAAAATGAATCCGATATCGGGATGGATATCGACTTCTTGTAATTGAAGGAGTGACACTTTAAAAAAAAATCTAACGACCAAAATGGGAAAAAAAAGGAGAATCTAACAACCAAAAGGGGAAAAGGGGGCACTTAACCAACCAAGTGGCTACTGATAACCCCTCTTTTCCAATCTATCACCAATCGATTTTTGAAATTTGTTTACTTGTTCGGTGAGAAAATAAAAAAAAATCACTAACATAGACTGATATCAGAGTTACGTATACTTCCAATTTATTTTTGATAATTTTTTTTTTTTTATTTAAATTGAATTTCATCGAATGTGCCGAAATGACAAAATCAGAATCGCATATTTTTTCCCCCAAATAACAGTAACTGTTATGTATTACTTGAAATATACTGTTTAGCTAATAAGCACACAGTATATCTGTGAAGTTTGATTTCTAAAGAAATTATTTTAAATATTGTAATAATGAAAAAAAAAGTTTAATCTTCGCTTTAAATTTCAGATTTACGATGTACGTCTGGCTTGAGATGAAAACAAAACTTGAAAAAATGGAGAAAAAAAATTATAAATAGTTTCCAAAACTGTTTATAAACCTTCTTAATTTCACAAAAATGGCATTTAGCAACTGAGATCATCATTTGTACCACTAGTTTAATTCCAAAACTTTACTTTACCAGGACTTTGTGTTGATTAATCGGAATCTGGCTAAGCTTACAAACTTAACTGTTAGCTTAGGACTTCAATTAGCCCTTCAAGTTCACCAAATGATTCAGGATTATGTTGTATCATCTTTTTATTTACCAATAACCTTTACAATGGTCCAATAGATAACCAAGCTGACCAATCTAAAGCCATGATTCACAGGAAACAAGAAAATTGTTTTATATAGGATGGATTTGTGAATATGTAAATCAGTCCTTCAAGAAGTAGGCCTAGCTACTTAAAAAAAACAACATTGTGGTAGACATGTAAATGGTAAATAAAAGTAAAAATGCTGGAAATAGAATAATAAATTATAATTTTATTAATAATATTTATTTTACAAAAATATAACATTTTTATTTAATTTATTTTTTAAATTACAAATAGGATGAACTGCTGAACATTTCCCCCCATTTACAGTATGCAACTCCGATATTTAGTTTTCAAGATATTTTGATTCTAATGTTCACAAATTCGTTATCATTTCATTTCTGGTGCGTTCTTCTCAAACTTTCGTCTATTTAACTCGGTGTAACGTCAAGATACAATTTTGAATTATTACTCATAATAAAGTAGATTAAATGCTGAACATTTTCCTCAGTAACAGTATATATCTCCAACTTTTATTTTTCGAGATATTTTAATCCGAATACCAAACACATCGAGGGTAGCCCCCTTCCACCACCACTACGTTTTTATCTCCAGCGTTCCCTCAAGGGGCGAAATCAATTTACTCTCAATTTTTTTTTTATTATTATTTTTGAGTTGTATTATGTAGGTAGTGAAGCTTCTTTCTAAAAAACGCCAATGATCAACACCTTGTTCGGAATACTGTATTTTTATGTAAGTGATGTATACATGCATACCAGGCAGCACCCTTAAGTAAAATTTAATTCATAGACAAACAATTAAATAAACAATAACAAAATATTAATGTCATTGGAGATAAAGAGAATATTACGGGCCATAGATAAAAAATACACCAAGAATTCAGATGAAGTCAAATCCTCCAAACGCTGCATAAGAGAGTAAAAATAAATTAAATAAAAAAGTTCCATTTACATCACAACAAGATAAACTTTTTTTTTTTTCATATCGTACCTTCTATAGATTTTCGAGTAAGTTGTTATTTAATAAAATGCTAACTTAAATAAAAACAATATACCTTTATGAATTATCATTTAGAAACATGTAAAAATGAGTTCTAATACAAAAATAAAAAATCTTTGGTATTCATTTTCTCAAAAGATAGATTTTTTACTATGTTAGATTTTTATTTAGGCTATTTTATACCAAACAATCTATAGTTTGAAAAATGGTAAATTTTTCTTCTTCTTTTTTTAATTGAAATGACGTACCGCTCTCATCGCACATCTCATCCTTATAAGAAAGTAAATATTCTGTAAATTAGTTGCATGGCAAGAAGATAGCTAATAAAGAAATTACTAAAAGAAAAAATTATTTTTTAATCTTCAAGTGCGTTGTACATTTGTTTTAAATGTCGTAGATATAAAAAATTAATTCAATCATTGTAGTTTTAGTAATTAATCCATTATACCTGAACAAAAATTAATAGCTACCGTAGTTTACCTTTTTTTTTTTTTGGACATTCAATTTAATTCATGAAGGAGTAAAATTAACAAGTCTTTTAGAATGTAAGCTTATACATATATGTAGAGACATCAAAAGAATTTTATTTTTCTTATAATTTACGCCCATTTTGGTTGGTCAGTCAATTTTATATTTATTGTATCTATTAAAATTCCATACTTTCGAAGAATGACTAAAGTCATAAAATCAGTGTTTGAATTTTCAATAATGATTCAATAACAATTTTCAGCATTGAATAAATAGTTAAGAAGATTAATTTTATAATCCTGTCACACTGCGGAAAAGGAAGAATCATAAAACCTTACCAAGAAAAACATTTTTAAATTGCATTTCACAATTCATTTTTAATTGGAGTTAGTCAATATACTAATAGAAAAGCTTAAGTATTGCCTCTAATGGGACTATCACCTAAAACTGATGACACTAAAATCCTTAAGCAAAAGGTAATAAAGACTGGTCAAGATTTGTAGTTTGTCAGCACACTGTTTGAAAAAATAATGAGACGTCGAGATAAATTTACGAGCGGAATGGAATAAAAATGTCTGTCAATATTTATATGTAACTGGAAAGAAACTGAGTGATAGATCTCTTTCAGTAATCAGTGAGAATTACTGGTCTCCCGTATACTGATCTTCCAATTAGATTCCATTATTTACTATCTTTTTAACTTGTATGATTGTTGATCTAAGCTCATTAGGAAAATTATTCTTTCCGATTTGTTAATATTTAAATTGTTCCTCACTTTTTTTTTCTAATATTTCAGATGAAGTAAAGGTAAGACAGATATAGTTATTTTATATGATTGTCCAATTAGTTTTTCCATTGAACTAGAAAACTTTTTTTTTTTCTTTTTTTTTTTAACATGACGATAGTAGAGACAGTACCTGTTGAGTCTATCCGGGTGTCGGAACCAGCGGGTCGCAGAGACGACCTGCGGTTGCGACTGTGACCAACCCTCGCAGACTGTGAGCGCGCTGCCGGCCGCCGCCTCCTCGACGGGCTACCGCCCTCCCGCTCCGTCATTCTCATCACTACTGCCGGCTTCGCGCACCTCCCTCCCTCGCTCTCTCTATCCCTCCCTCCCTCTTTCTATCCCTCCCTTCATCTCCCACCAATCACATCTCTCTCCGTCTCTCTACCAGGTTTTGTGTTGAGAACTAGGTTTTAAACATTCTTCAGGAATTCGAAAAATAAAAATCAATCAAATATTAAGAATTTTCACCAATAGAGTCTATATAAATTCTATAAAAGTCTATAAAAAGAAATGTTAAATCATTCAGGAGAGATTTTAAATTTGTTTTTCATTACACAAATCTTTCATTTTACTCCTTCTGAAGAGTGAGCGTTTTTATCCTAGATTAAAGATAAATTGAATAGAATTTAAGAGTTGAAACATTTGGTACAGTGAAATTTCTAATAGGCACATCAATATAACAGAACCCCCCTTATGGCCCCTTGATTATATTATGGTTCCGACCAACAAGGTACAAATTTAATGCATTTGTACCACTCTATTACGTAAACCCCCTACTCAGGATGCAGACTCTAATTTCATTTTATAACAAGACTTTTCATTTCTCTGAAACGGCCCCACTTCATAAAATAAGAATTTATACATTAAGGTTTCCAGAATTGACAGGTATTCATAGCGCTAAGAGATTTAGTTATTCTTTATCATTTAGTGAATGAAACAAAACAATTTAACCCCTTTCCTCAGAACTTAAGCATTTACATTTCAAAATGCGTATACAATATGGATTCAAAATCCAGACATTGAATAAAAAAATATCCACCGTTGGACCGTCCATGGAATTTCTCCTTGACGATACCAATCGTGTATTTTTTGGCACCATAATATAGGTTAATGCGGAATGATCCTCGAAATTCGACATACAGTCCCCTAATTACGAAAAGTGAGCTCTACCACAACTGTATTTCTCCTAAAAAACAATTATTGGGACGATATACCCCATGAAGGACCACTGATTTTTTTTAAATACTGAATTAAAAGTCAGATTATTGTTTTGATTTTTCAGAAGAAGTGTCACAGCTTAATTTCATTCTTCGTGTTCTTTTTATATTAAGCTTTTCTAGAACGGATACCTCTGTATAACGAATTAAATAATCTTCTTCCTTAGTGTCCGTTATATAGAAGTTTCATTGCATTACCATAGGCGCCGGAACTTTGAAAGAAATGTTCAGAGTGAATCATTTTGCATCATACAGGTGGAAATTCGTGGAATTAAATCTAACAAAACCTGACCAGCGGCCTCTGAGTTGTAATCAACCCTTGGAAAGTTTGTTAGCCATGAGTCCTGAAATTGCTTTTTGTTTCTTTTTAGACCGGTACTTTATCTAGCTTTCCTTAATGGTTTGAGTATTGCTGTAGCTATATTTAATTGGTATTTGGTAATTTATTTGCTAAATTTCTAACAATAAATATGTCCATTGTTAATCTGCAGACCGGCCACAGACAAAATCAATAAATGATGAAGAAAAAAGATCAAATATGGTAAAATGTAGTAAGATAATACGCACGCAGTAAAAACACAGTTAGTAAACTTACAAATCAAACTGGACCAAGAACCCTATATTTGTAAGACAGTACAAGTAATAAATCGACATTGTTGAAAATTGGAGAAATACATGTAGAGATTTGAGAAGATAGAAGGTTTGAAGCTAAAGTTGAATAAGTTGAGATATTGACGAGAAAATTCAAACTGCCTTTCTCCTATGATCTTAATATCTAAATGCTATTAAGAGCATTTATTTATTTATTTTTTATCTGTTATTACTAAAATCTGATTATTTTCGGTAAATGAGAATAACTAACTACACCAGCGATCCTCAAATCACGACACCCTTGTTGGACTAAAACGAATTCACCGCACTCTACAAACATTTACGCACAATTAACCTTAGAGCGGTTGAATAGGTAGGAAAAGTAGAAGCAACAATCCAAAGTAAATGCTGGAGTGCACTTTATATTTGCTATTTTAATTCGTATGCGGCACCCCTAGCATATACTGGGAGCAACTAGTTTGGGAACCTCTGACCTGAACTATGAACTTTTTTTTAAAAAAAAACTATGAAATATTAAGGGGTCAGGGATACTTAGACACCCTTTATAAGAAGATATTTAGGGTACAGAAAGTGCCTCACCTCTCTCCACACCAATGCCACCTAACTCCCATGAGTATCAAACTGCTTAAAAAGTTAATAAATTCAGTGATAGCTAATCTAACTGCTATATCGTGCAGCAGTAATTTTCTACTGACTGAGCCGCCATAGGATAGGCTGGCTATTTAGGTTTTGATTGAAATTAGATTTTGAAAAACCATCGGGTTTCATCAGTTAAATTCAATCCTTGTAATTAAAAATCCTGAATCTGTATTGTGTTACGAACACTTAATATCAATAATCATAGTAATATCCTACTAGTTGATATAAGTTCGAAACCTGCCTATTCATTGCAAACTGCACACCTCAAACCCATTGCTTTTTAACTATTCTTATTATTCTAAATATTCTTTTAACTATCCTTTGAGGTATTCGAAAAGAAGATTTCTTAGAACCTCCCAAACTCAATTTTTTAGTACTATGGCCAGTTTCTTCAGAAGACACATAACATTTTTTTTTTTCCAAATCAGCTGAAAAGATTTTGATTAAACTTGTTATTTCAATGTGAAATTAAGTGATCTATATTATCAGTTAGGTCTTAAGATGATTTTAGGTAATTTCTAATTGAAACAGTTTAAATGCCGAATTTTTAAAAAAGCTTCCCCTTGGTTATGACGAATGCAAAAACAACAATGCAGCTGGTGACAATGGAATGTTGGAAAAGTTGCGGATACCAAGTACAAAGGTAGTTAAGGTGGTTACTGAACATTTTCAAAGAGGCATTCTAAAAGAAGATCTCCATCGACAGAGGAAATAACATCATCTTTCCAATCCACAACAGTGTAAAAACTATCGGCTCATATAACTATCATCATATAGACATCTCGGTATTTGATAATGTACCCTGAGTATAACTCAAAAAGTTATTAGAGCTCCCATTAATTTTACTATGGTAATCCTTAGCCTATATTGAAAAATATATGGAATAGTCAGAATTAACGGCAAAAAGCAGACAGATTTGAAATAGAAATGGGAGTAAAGCTAGGGTACAGCCTAAGCACATTACTGTTTGTAATATACAAGGACAAAATAAAATGGGAATCTAAAATCGAAGGCCATAATAATGCATCCTCCAATATGGTAGTGATTTCAGGTAAATCAGAGCCCTCCTTTGCATGTTTATCAGCCAATTATTCCACAGCGCCCATAAATCTACTGCAGCATAACTTGTTCATAGATAATGGTGAAAGGATCCAACTCAGTGGCAAGCAACGTCAGCCCCCTTTTTCACTTGGACTGTGAATATAAGAACCGAACCTGCGTCAGTTAGAAATACAATTTTTTATTTGCAATTTTATATTTTATTATTTTTGTATCCTTTCTATTCTCCTGTCTCGCAAAATTGTCTGAATGATGTCAGCTTTAAAACCGAAACTAAAATTACGTATTTAAGGATGTTCCAGCAACTTATATGATTAAAAAAAAGTGCTACTGTACATAAAAGACTTTTTACATTTTTGTCAAAAACAGCTCAGATTTTGATTAAACTCGGTATATCACTGTATACCCAAGTGATTTTTTATATCATTTAGGTGATATCCTCACGAAAATAGTATGGCAAGACTTAAATATTGATGTGAGTTGCACCAAAGACACACACAAAATGTTCATTTTTGGTAGAATCACCCAAATATATATTTTATTCCCTATTCGATTTTGATTTTACACTCCACTTACTGTGTATACATGAAAATAAATTCATCTTTATAGTAATCCGGTATGAAATAGAAATGTACCTCGCACACGTCAAAACAGATATGAGGTACTACAAATTAAATTTATTAACAAATGTTGTATTTAGAAGGAAGAGAATTTTATTATTATCTATTAATAATTTTATTTCATTGTTATAATTATACTTTTTTTTATTTTTTTTGTAAGAAGGAAGGGAATAAATCACGACTTGGGGGTTTAAAATTTTTAGGAATTTCATAACGAAATAGTTTAAACTATCACCATAGTTTGAAAGAATATTAAATCCAATAAACGACTTTGAAACACTGTGTCGTTTATATTCAAAATCATAATACACGAAAAATTATTAAAAATCATATTCAAATAATTATTTATTAATAATTATATTGAAAACAAAATAATGATTTTAAATCTCCTTCAGGTCAAAGCTGCGGTCAAGAAGAAAAAAAATTTATAAACTATTTTTTTATTTTTTGCTTTAATTTAAATCTGAAGATGTGGTAAAGGATTCTTTGTTTATGATTTATGGTGAAGCCCAAAAGCCTTGACGAAACTTCGGCAGAAAATAAATAAATAGTGGAACCCTATTTTATTTTTTATTTCTTCTTGATCGCCATCCTTCAAATTAACGTACGATCAATTACCTATATATATATCATAATTTTAGTTTGGAAGTATTAGAGAGATCTTAAAGAATAGATTTCAATCCAATTTTTCAATGCTGACCGTTTATAAGTGTTTGATGGATGAGGATTCATTTTTTAAAAAAATAATAATAAGTTTAATTATTTATTGATTGATTTTACGAAAAAGCCACTATGGTCGAAGATGTTTACAAAAACTAAGTTTCTGCTATTAGTATAATGTATTTTTATACTTTGTTATTTTACGTTTTATGTATCTCACAAATAATTTGATCTATTTTACAATTGATATTTACAAATTTATTGACACTACAATGAGTTTCATTTAATCTAATTAAATATGTATAAACTAATGTACTACGTAAGAGCGTCACGATTTCATTAATTTTATTCCGATTCCAATGAATAGAATTTCATTCTACGAAAGAGCGAGGAGATTAAAGCAATGTTAAATCGTGAGAGCGGTGACAACTCATACATTAAGGCTCCAAAGACACAAGGTTTCGCTCTATGGAATATAGCATCAATGAAGAATGCCTCCAACTTCCCCCAAAGGCCCAACTTAATAATTACAGCTCCTCACAATCGTCTCCCAGGTTGAAACCACCCGGTTTAAATCTCGAAATTGTTTAGCAGGGGAGAGTAGAATATTAGTCCTTCTTCTTAATATCAGGATAGATATTATTACAATATTTAAAAAATAACACTTTTCTAAATAAAAAACTATTTTGGATAATTAGTTCTATATAAATAAACTAGGTAGGGACATAGGGAGGATAATTATATACTAAATTGTTAGATTTAGTCCTCCTTGATTATGTTCTCATGCCTGACGAGTCTAATCTAAAATGATGTTTTAATTATAAATAATTTACTTATAATACAGCTACAATTCTCAGTTCATTATTACTTAATGTGTCGATTATTATGTCTCCTTAGTTAAATAATAGTTATTCAATAATATATATTCTGTTTTATCAGTTCATTACTCATTATTGTGTTAGTTAATAATTGTTTGTATTTATCTTTAACCTTCCTACTTTTCATTTAGGTTTATTTATACAGATTTCATTTTTATACCTCCACCTTTACCTCTGTTTTATTTAATGACACTCATTTACTGTTACATTGCCTTTAACCTTCTTTGTATCTTTTAATTTTAGCACTGATTAAGACCAACAATAGGGGTATTCATAAATTTTAGTTTAACATGTTAAAGCGTTTAAAATGGAAAAACTTATGTTAAGTGGAGAAATATTTCCATCTTTTACCATGTTAAAACAATATAACATATAACATGGTTGAGAGTCTATTACTAGGTCTGTTAAATGGACAATGACGTCACGAAACAGACCAGCTGAGCTGGTCACCATTTTGTTTGATGTTGTGTTAAGGTACGCATGCACGCTCGCCAAGCCCTCTCTCGCATGCCCAAGCATGTGGATGGGTTATTTTGCTTGACCGGTACGAGTTCGCCTAAGGTTGTTGCCGATCCATCGAGAGTCGGTTTTTGGACACCGATCAAAGGAGGTTCATTAGAGCGCTTTTCTAGCATCTCCACCATTGTTCCTTGTATAGTTGCAACTGAGAGTTATTTATCTTTATATTTAATCTCATTTATTTATATTTAATTTCATTTTCTTTCTTTCTTTTTTCTAATAAAAATAACATATTCCCAATGCAATGGCTGCAACCACTTATACGTCCGTCATGTACGCCTCTCTGAAAAACACTAGATGTGGATACGGGGCTTAGATGATTCCTTTGTTTACCGAGTATTTGTACAAGTCTCCAATTCGCGGCAAGTGGCCAACATGTAGATCCGCCATTAGGTTACTTGCTCGTAGTTTGTTTTTTGATTGTGTCAGTATTGTTTTGGATATTTTTAAAACTAATAAAGCAATGGATAATAATAATATAATGGCAGTTGTCAATTAGCTCATCTTGATTCTCTTCCTTACAAGTCACAAGGCACTCAGTAGCCTAACTTTCACACAACTTCTACTTTTCACTTACTTTAGGCATGTTGTAATAAATGACTGTAATCAAAACTTAGAAATAAACAATAACATGAAGTTTTGGAAGGAAAGGTTTTAAAACAAGCTGCTCAAAATATCCGTTAGGAGCGCTTATGCATTCAACATTTAACATGACTTGGGCTACTCACAATCCTATACTTATAACATTGGATAACATGTCACATTTAACACATCAGATCAATCATAGATCGAAACGTAGGCAATCAGTAAATAGTTTAAAACTATATTTGCTCTTCACGGTAGCCCACAGCCCTTGTCATCCACAAAAACGTACCTACAGATGGACAGACTTATGCTGGAACTACACGTTTGCCACGTGCTGTAAATCTAAGACATGAACAAATGCTTTATAAACAAAGATAGCAACAAACGTCGGTATCCACACGCTTGTTTTGTACTTTTTACTTTTGTCGGCCACTGCATTCAATTATTGCAAAAAAAATGAACAAAATAAAGGAAACACCAATATCAGCGAATTAGGTGATAGATTATTACAATTCATGAAACAGTTCTACATAATTTTTTTTTAAGGCTTAGTGTATTAATGTATGTAATTAAATTATATTTAATCAATTTGAATAAAAATTACATTTGAAGAATTACTAGATAGAATGAGATAAAAACATATCAATATTATAGAACATAATAACATCCATAATAATAAAGAAATTAAATTTACAAGACATGAATAATTAATAAGTGTAAAAAATATAAGAAATTTATGGAGGTATTGGCCAAGAAAAATGCTGACACATTTACTCCTCTAGCTGACAAAAATTAAATTTACTTATTAAGTTTGTTGTTAATTAGTAATCTATTTCTTTATTATAAATTGTTTACTCAAATTTTCGAAAATCCTAATCAATCCTCCTTAAAAAGTCTAATAATTGTTATTTCAGAATTTTCTAAAAACATTGTTATTGAAATATATAGATCACTCCTTATCAAATAATTGTTACTTCATTTGGTTCTGTTTTCATTACTTAACCTTATAACATTACGCTATAAAATGGTGTGATGTCAAAATTTCAACGCTTTATAAAACCAATCAGTTTCCAAAGCCGGACCAATTTCTATTCTTTTTAAATTCTCTCAGAGATGACAAGCTTCCCGGAACCTATTAATTACGATCCTGAGTCTTGTTACTCCGCAATTGAGACTTACGTCGTTCAATAAAATGGTCAAAAATGGTGTCTTTACAAATAATTATCATACAATATTTTGTACAATGAATTCCATTGAAACGATGGACAATGATAAAATATGGAAGAATTTTATAATTAACTAAAGGATAAAAGAAATGCTTTCGTGTTCCCATGGATGTTAAAACGTTAGCCAGAACTTCTTGATTGTTGGCATAACAACCACGAAAACACAATAGGTTTTTTCTCTAACCAATAACAGAAATCTGGTCAGGGAGAAATTAGCCGTTGTTAATAGTAATGAAGTTATAGAATTTGAAACGAGCGATGATTGGGTGATAAATGAAAGTAGTGTTCTGATCGCACCACACCAGATTTTTTAAAAATTTTAGTTCTCAGTTTTTCTTTTATTTTTATTTCGAATTCGATTACGTTAACTTGTTACTGTTCTAGCTTTTAATTACTAAACAATTCCATCCGAACGTGACCGACCGTTTAATTTATAATAATTTTACTGAAGAAAAAATTGTACAAAATATGTTTTAAACAGTTTCTCCGAGAGTAAAATAAAAAAATAAAGCATATGCAAATTTTCTTTTTTAAATCGATCAAAAATTACTAAAGAAAATGATATTTGCTGTTAGATTGATACGTTTGGAGATATATTTAGAAAAAAACAGGGAAAAGTAAAAAAGTAAGTTTTCTATGACGCACTCACACAGCAGTGGAAGGAATTAGTATAAGAGAGCTGTCAATCGAGTCTTGAAAATTAACGTTTTTAATTGTATCCATGGATTCAACCAAAAACTTCTTATACGATCCGATACATCAAAATTTGTCATCAAAATCAAAACATCAAAACTATTAAATTGACCTTTTTAGGATATCTGTGAAAGAATTTCAAGAACTAAAGTGTAAAATGTTTGGTCATTAAAATATAATTTTTACCATTTAAATCATTTCATTATATAATATATAAGTACAATAATATAAACGTATTATAGTATTGATATTTTAAAAAAGAAAAAAGTTTATTGGCAAAGAAATTCCAATAAGGGTCAGGTTGAGATTTAGCCTATCGGAATGATCTTTAGGGTTGAAGGGTTTCGATACTCGAAAGATTCTAAGGAGCTGTGGTCTTAAAGAACTTTCAAAGGTTTATGGCTTATTCGGCTTTTCTCCCTCGCAAAATATGTTTTTTTAAGAATCTAAATAAGTAACATTAGTACTGTACTTATAAAATTATTCTCATGCTAGGAAACCCACACCCGTAATAAATTATGTTTATATGTTATAACTGATATATTGTAGCAGTTTTGGGCCAAAATAAACAACAATAAATCAAACGAACTAGTTAGTTACTTCGAAGGTCATTGCCACATCATATCATATCATCAACAGTAAATTTACTTGAATTATTATGAACAATATCTATTTTTTAAATAGCTTTCAAGATTAATTGAAATAAATATTTATAATAAGTTAATTTTACTACACATATTTATAAAACAACATGTTCTTTGATATTATGTCAAAAATTTAAATCTCGGAAAGAAAATTAAAGATCTCACTGAAGTATCGAAAATGAAAACAGTCTATTATAAGTAAATTAATGATAAACAACTAGTTGAAGGGAAGTCAAAAACAGATATACTTCTTCAGTAACCTGAAGAACTAAGCCGATTTCTTCAGATCATAAATTACCAGCTTAATGGTCCGCGAGGCTGCACAGGGAAATTAACCATCCAGCTATAAAATGCGGGACAAAAACCAGTGGTAGTGGTGAAATAATTGAATCAAATTCAACTCAACTGTTATATATATATTTAATTTGTGGAACAGCTAAGTGGATTTATAAATAAATTATGAAACATAAAATATATATAATCTATTATTTTTATCTTTTAAAATTTTTTGAGGTTAATCACTTCCATTTTTGAATGAATATTTATTATTTATTCATGATATTGTACAACGTTTTGGGACCACTGTCCCATATTCATGCACTATAAAAACCTATAACAATAATAAAACTAACAT
>NW_027116653.1:625410-639061 GCF_000696795.3 Halyomorpha halys | reverse complement strand
ACCTTTGTTATTATCCTTTGGCCTTTCTTAAATAGGACCTACATTCCCGAGAAAAAAAAAGGTTATGAGGAAATTTAATTTTCTTTGTCCCTGTACTTATAAAACTTGAAAGGTAATTCAATTTGTTAAAAAATCATCAAAATCGAACGTTTTTTTTTTTTTTTTTATTAAACCCGTAAAGATACGGGTTAAATAAATTTTATATTAAATTATAAGTTCAATATAATGTATTTATAACAGCAACTATTCATTTGTATAGAAATAAATTATGCAACTTTAAAAAAAATATATATGAAATAAATTAGTTCAGAACATTAAAATTTAAGACAAATAAATATCACTTTAGTCGCCCAGACCAATTTGTCACGCTGAGGGTTAAACAAATCTTTTTTTAGCTTGCATATCCTGATACTGTGCGCCGAGGTCCAGTGGTACTATTAGGTAAATCTGACCCTGAATATTATTGAAGATAAAACTTAAATATTTTTGTACTTCGTACCTAAAGCGTTAAGAAAAGTCGTGAGAGTAGATACACTAGATACTTCAAATGTATACTAAAATAATATTAGAGATAAATTCTGGTAAATTGCAACACTCCTTCTTTTCATTTTTCTTTTGTCCACTAGATATAAATAAGAAAATTTGGATGTTTGTTTCTTCTTCGAAATCCGCTCGTAAAACACCTATTTTTTTCTTTTCTCCTCGCTTCTCCTATCTCCGACTAATTCACTTCTAAGACTTTCTGCTTTTAATTTATTCACAATCTTTATTGACCTAAAAAGCTTTAGTCTTTCTCTAGAATTAGCGGAAGAATAAAACAATAATTTTTAATAACCTTTGTAAATTACTTGTGTTTCACTTAATTTATATTGTTTTTGTTTTTTCATAAAAAAGAAAGAACGTTATTGACTGGAAGAAAATAAACACGTCTTAAAAAAAAAAGTCGACTTTTTCTAAATAAATAAAGACTAACGAATATATTATTAGTTAAAGAGGATTATCCAGATGTTTGTCGCCATAACTATAAATATTTTAAATACAGATATTAATCAATAGAATAAAATAAAATAATATTTTCATCCAAATTATTTCACAAATTTTTTTTTTATTTAACAACCGAGAATTTTAAAGAATAACTATAAGAGAAGAAAAGAAATATTTAAGACTAAACTAGGAATTAAATAATAACAAACAGTTACGACGGAGGTAAAGAGGATTAAGTTTAAAATGACTAATGAACATTAGGGCCGAAAAAGTTACAGATATTCCAGCTTTTCTGATACATCTCACATTTTTTTTTTTCTTTAGTTCTAGACGCATTCGAAATTTAGTATTATAGAGTACGGTTACTTTCTTTACTGAGGTCATCCTACAAACTTTCCTAAAACTCTAAGGTTTCTCACAAAGTATCCTTGTCAATGGAACAATCTACGAATAACCTAAACACTAAGTAAAAAAAAAATATTTTTGTCAAATTTTCCACAATTCAACAATATGTTGAAAACAGCTATATGTTGAATACATATATAGTAAAAGTATTGTAAAATTGATATTTTTACATTAAAAAATTGTGGGTGTAATGTGGTCCAAAGTGACTTTTCTTCAATAATTTAAATTTTTATTTATTAATTAAAAATGTATCCAAATAAAAAAGCAAACAACCAAAAGAAAGATGCTTACAATAAATATAAATTATTAGAGAAATATTAAGAACATAGATCGACCAAAATTATTTGAATAACAACTAAATTTTCAGTAATATATACAATCATGGCTAATGACTATTTTTTTAGTCATTAGTCAGGAATAATACAAAATGAATGATGGGAAAATCAATATTTTAATCACTTTAAACGTGTAAAGACTAGTCGTTATTCGTGATTAATATTTTAGTTTTTGCCGTCATAAATGAATAAAATTTAGAATAAATCTTATATTTTGATGCGTTAATGGCTCTTATTGATTTTATTTATAACCAATGTATACTTTTTCAGTTTATCTGTGATTTAAAAATTTCTTATTATGCATAGGTAATCATTTCAATATAAAAAATTCTTTATTACATTTTTTTTCAAAATTCTTAGATTTTACTTAAGTCAGTGCTTTCATTATAAAAGAAAAATCATAACTCATATTTCTTCACGGCTTTTCTTTCACCAAAGGAAAATATTGTATTACCTTCAGTACAATAAAATAATTTTTTTCTTAAAAATTTATATTTCATTTTTCACATTTTAGTTTTCAAGAGGTAGAAAGATTTTTTTCGGAAATTTTAGAAAATCCTTATCATTATCATTACTTTCCACCATGGTAAATTCTGTAGACTGTTGACCCAACCATCAGTACTGTCCCAATACACTCAAAGACAATCATTAGCATCGTTATAATAAATTTTTGTGCCAATTTTAGTTGAAATCAGCCGCTGTAAACCTTCTAGAACTGAATAAATCTTCTTCTATCCATATTAGCTAATACTTACTGAAGTAATTGTTCAAAGGCGTTTATGATACGTTTAAACCAACTTGAACCATTATTGTGCATTGCCATCGGGTTTTTGTATTTTGTAGTTGTGAATGGAAACAAAGAATCCATTGTAGATCAAACACTAATTTTTAAGTGTCTAACTTCCTGTGTTTAACCTACCTATAGGGTCGGACCTGGTGAAGGAGTGGTAGAAGAATTTTAATTTTTCATTTATTACTTATAAATCTATTTAGGAAGTAAAATATAACCTCCTTAATATAAAGAAAGTTACTAAGTACTGGAATAGTTCTTATTTTTTCCCAATGAGCTTGAGGTTATAAATGGCCAGACATATGACACATTCTCAGATAATGATCCATATATTCGATTGAATATTTATTCAAATAAAATTGTATACAACACATGTTTTATCTTATTGAAACTTTAGTTAAAAATTAACGACAACAAATGTATTTTTTTTTATTGATTAAAATTTTACCCATATTTTAACCTTTATCCATAACTGAAAATATCGATTAAAAATGTAGTCGAATACATTTTTAATTGATTAATGCCCAGCTTTGGACATTAATAAAATTCCCCATACAATTTTTTTTCATGAAATGTTGATAAAAAAGAAATGTTATAAAGAACAAAGTTACAAAAAATTGGTATATGAATATATTGAGTCTTATAAGATATCTTGAATGGTATATTACGAGATTATTATTATAGATACTATTTTTTTCTTTTAAACAGTACAGATATGGTTTGAGTGAAATAATATAATTTTAAGGTGCAAACTGTGTAATAATAGGAGTTGGGTATTAATACTTATTTATTTATCGCTTATAAAATATATGAACATGCTACTGTCTCATTGTATTTACAAATATTCATTATTTATTTGCAGACAGAAAAATAAATGTTCCTGCTTTTAATGAACCCTGTATTCGGAATTATGATAATACGAAATCAATAAGCAGAACACTAACTGTGACAGGACTTGGAGAAGTACAACCTGCTATCTCACCCAACATCCAATATCCCTCTTAGCAAGAGATGGTACATCTACATCAAAGACCCCCAGCAACAAGAGAGGAGTCCTGGTCAAGGTGCTTGTTACACCAGCTAATATTGTAATCAAGGCAATATCAAGGTTGTAAGCATGTAACCATTAACGAAAATTAATCTTAATAAATAAAGTAATACCAATTAATGCACATAATGGGATTAAATATACTATAAATATTTTAACAATGCATTATTATAAAGAATACACTGATACATTATTTGTATTCTGATATTTTCAAGAAATAACGACAAGAGCTATGAAGAAATAATATACTCGTTATAATATTAAAAATAAAATCTAATATTTTTTAAGGAAACGGATGAAGTAGGTATGATTTTCTTTTTTATCGTAATGATATTTAATTTTAATATTAATTATTGCTAACTACTTTAAATACATTCACGAAAAATTTTAAAAGTATTTCTTTTATTCATGATGCACATGAACATATTGATATTAGATTATTATAGTAACGTAAAAATCAATTGAGCAAATCAAGATTATTTTTGCAAAAAATTTTAAAAGTATTTCAATTACATTTTCGTTTGTTGTAGTTTTGGGATTATTTATTTTCAATTAAAGCGTTTTTAACTGAAATTAAAAACAAACAAAATACAAAATTTAATAAATAAAACTGGTGGCCAACTGGATGTTTTTTAAGCACATATCGCGACCCTTTATGAAGAAAAATGAAACATATAAAGTATTTTGGAGCAACTATTCCAAAGGTTTAATAAAAAATATCATCTGAACTAATAGACCGGTTTTATTCACTGGTTCGTATGGTTGGGTTTCGGCCACCGATGCGAATTTACCTCTTATTATTTACAACTTATATTGATATTTCATAACTTTTATTGGAGTTAATCAAAATGTTAATTTCATTGATCAGTATTCAAGAATGATCGAGTAGAGTAAGGCTCTACCTGAACCAAGCAGAAGGGAAGCGAATGGAGAACACTAATTATTATAATTTATGTTATAACACAGTTTTTCATTGTAATATAAACTTTCTTAACTTTATTTGACTCAATTTCATTTTCTTTAGTAATCACTCTACCTTTGATTTTTTTTTTTTTTTTTTTTATGTGCATATTCACTTTATTATTCTAGTAGATATAATTTAAAGTTTATATCGTTCGTTTGTTCAATAATTTTTATGATTATTATATATATTGACATATACATATAGAAGTGTGTGTATATATGTATATACATGCACACACTGCTTCTGACGTAATCTTTCCAATAAACATCCCAACTAAAACAGAGCAGGCAGCAAGCAGATGGCCTAGTCTAAAACAGACCGTCGATAAGGAACCAATAGACGCAACAGATTTACGCAAAACCCCCGTTCGATATTTTCTTTTGACGTTAGTCTTGAATGTTACATCACAGGCGGAAGGACGTCTTCCCCAGGGTCCCAGTAGCGTCTTGGAGAACAAAGATCTCTAGCTATTATTAGGGCGTTTATTTCCACCATAGATAGGTCGAACAATGTTAGGGAAGATATTTAGAGTTCTAGGAGCACGCGTCTCACAACAGCCAGGGAGATTTTATCTGACTCACGTTTCCTCTTAGTCCTGACAAATATCGTAAGGAAATTTGAGGAAAAAACATCACCTACCAGAAATCACACATATTCTTAAATTTCCTTTAAATATAGCCTTATTCAATTTACTACATCATCATTCTAATAAATGAAAATAATAACTGAAATATCGGCCACATTAATCACTCTTTATAGTACAAGAGCCGGGAAGAAAAAAAGGCAGTTATCTCACCCCAATTTTTTATTACTTCAATAAAAATATGTATAATTACTAGTCAAAATTGATGAGTCTGTCAAGTATAGGTAGGGGGATTAAAACATGGCGGCTGTTTCAAAACCTTAAAAAAACCTTAATTTTTCATTCGGAGCTCTATATCTTAAAAACTACCAACAACACTAGAAAATCTAAGATAACATTGTTTAAAGAAGAGTAAATTTGCTGAAATAATAGCCCTAATAGAGCTATTTACGTCCAATAGTTCTCGAGATAAAGCTTTTTAAAAAGCAAAATTTCGTAAAAATCTACTGAAAGATTAGTAGTTAGTTAATTTCTTTTGAGAAACCTATATCTCAGGAAATATGTGACGTACAGGTGTCTAATAGCACTCAAATTAAAGCTAGTTTAATGGACCATAAAGAAGTTTATGACCTTTACCTTCGTAGGAATAGTAGTTTTCATGATATTTACTAAAATAAATTGATTTATAGTTGTTCGGACAATTAATTTGATTTATGAAAAACTTTATTTCAGAAACCATTGGACGTACTGATATCTGCCAGCGCTGAAATTAAAGCTAGTTAAATTTACTACAAAATAGTTAATTCTGTTTATCTTTGTAGGAGTAGTAGCTGTTATTATATTTGACAAAATAAACTCACAAAATGTTGATTTCTAGTTGTTCGTATAAAATATTGGATTTTTAAAAAAATATTTCTCTAGACGCAAATATATCTACCAAAACTCAAAATAAAGGAAATTTAACTTACTATAAAGCAGTTTATGGCACTTATCTTCGAAGGAGTAGTAGTTTTTGTGATATTCACATATGAATATAATTTTGGCAAATGAAAATTTGTCCGAACAACTATAAATCAATTTAATTTAGCAAATTTCAAGTAAACTATTACTCCTACGAAGATAAACAGCATAAACTACTTTAGAAAGAAACTACTAACTGAAGATAAGCTCATTAAACTAGCTTCAATTTGAGTGCTAATAGACATCTGTACGACAAATGGTTTTTGGGATATGATTTTTTCAAAATAAGTTCACTAACTACTGATCTTTCAGTACGTCCCATACAACAATTTTATGAAATGTTGCTTTTTAAAAAGCTATATCTCGAAAACCATGTAACGTAAATAACTCTATTAGGGCTCATATTTTAGTAAATTCACTCTTCTTTAAATGAAATTTTCTTAGGTTTTCATGTGTTGTTCCTACTTTTTAAGATATAGAGCTCCGAATGAAAAATTAGTTTTTTTATCGCTTTGAAAGAGACGCCATTTTTTATTCCTCCTACCTATACTTGGCAGACTCATGAATTTTGGCTATTAATTATACATAGTTTTCATTAAAGTTATCAGAAATTGGGGTGAGATAACTGCCTTTTTTCTCCTCTTGGGCTCTTATACTATTATTTCTTTCCTTACTTGCCGAGAATTCATCATTCTTGGTGTTCATTCTCCCGTCTGTCGAAAAATCATTGGTAATTTACCACGAATGAGTTGTTTGGCCGATCAGAAACGTATATAACAAGTTTGTCTAGTGTATGTTGTTATATATTTTAGATATACTTTAATTTTCATGAAAATAGATATTTAAATGTTTATTAATAGCTTTATTAAAGGACTAATAAGTAGTTACGTAGATAAATATAACAAATTATCTGGAACTTTATTTTAATTTGAGGAAGCATTATAAAATATTGCCACATTTTCTATTAAAAACCAATAAATAAACACGAATAATCTGTACTGTTTACCATGAATTCGTCTCACTATTGGATGATTAATTGATTAAATAATCTTCTATAATTCCTCAAAGACCTATCCATTTATTGCACAATTTTCTTCATTATTTACTGGATATGGAATGTATGAAATAAATATGCATTCAAAAAAGAGGAATATTTCTAATAAAATGTTATTTTAAATATTGATGGCATGTGTATAAACAATTATTTATTATGAATAAGTTAATTATTGTTGTATCTTATTTTAGTGGGATTAATATTTAAATTATTAATTATAAATCAGAATGATTGTGTAAAAATATTCTTAGAAGCTCATTAAAATAGAATCGGGGAATCTTTGAATAATTTTATTAAGATGACTGACTGGGGTGAAGAAGTTTGAAAATGGTCAAGATTAAAAAAAATGCCAAAACGTCACAATATACATATGTGCAATATAAAATCCTTTTGAAAATAAAATTAATAAAAAAATTTTATTCTTATATGGCTTAATTTTTACAATGTAGATTTAATGAGGTTTTATGAATATTTTTCCCCAATCATTCTGATTTATAATTAATAATTTAAATAATTATTTAATTCTAACAAAAAAAAGAGATAACATTTTAAGCATTATTCCAGGAAAAAAACACATTTTGTTTAAGTTATTTTAATTCGTCATCATCATTTTTCTTATATAAAACGTAGCAAATAAGATTCATCTTTGTTTTTAAAAGCAAACCTTCCACAATTCTTTTCCACACGATTTATACAAAACGATTGTTACCTCCTTTACCAATTTTACCTACCGGTAAAACGATTGTTACCTCCACAAACGTAAAATCAAATTACAGGTGCATACTTGAAAGTAATAAAATCGCTAAGCTCAGTTTTCTTCAATAATAAAAAAAATGTACAAAGTGATAGCGAAATATGGATTAAAATTTTGAGTTAAGAGAGAGGAAGAGAAATATATTAAAAAAACATGGTTTAAAATTATCCAAATTACCACGAAATGTATCTAGGAAGCATATATACGCATATAGAAGTCAATGAAAATAATACAGGAAAGCTTAAGCATCCTATTCAGAATAATTATGGGAGAAACAAGAATGCATTGTGAAAGAAATGAAAAAACTGAATAATTTGCAAATGGATATAACTTTATAATATAAAGATAAACCCATACATTTATATAATTAATTAATTATGCAATTAAATACATGGTTAAGTATTTATATTATAAATAACTATTTCTTTTCTCGGAATGATTTTTTTAAAAAAGTTTCTTTGTTTAAAAGCTTTGTCATTGATTTAGAATTTTTATAATATCCTTGTATTTTGCATTATTAAATAATTTTATTCTCACCGAATAGGATGATACTAAACTAAACTAACTATTAAACAGTTTTAAGTGTATATTGCTTTTCCTTCTAGAATAGACTTTCAGAATCTATTATAATACGAATTATTCTTTCTTATCAACAGTATTTTTCATGATATTCAAACATAAGCAATGATACTAAAAACAATTTGAGTTACCATTCCACACTAAAAAAAAAAAAAACATCTCATACCACAATTTATTCCAATAAACAAGCCAATTTTGAACATTCATTGCAGTTAATTTTCAACAATGAAGTTCTTCCTTCCTTCATTTACGAAATTTTCCCCCTTTTGTTGTAGAATTTCAATTATCTAATTGTACGTAGCTGACTTCAGAACTGACACAAGCATTCAAATTGCCTCCACTTACTTAATCCAACTCAGCAAAATTAATTGTAATTGAACACGTATCCATTTGCGTTTGTCAGTTAATTAGCTGATTAAATAGATCTTTCAGAGTTTACTGTAAGTCTATTGTAGAATCAACATCTAACTTAATAACTTGATTTAAAAGGTAAATTTATGCTTCCATTAGTTGAGTAACTAGTTTTAAAAATTGTATTGTACATTTTATCGTAATATACTTTTCATTTTTTTTTTTTTTTTTTTTGGAAATCGTTCTTGAACATATATGCCATTATTATTGATTTTTATTTATTAATTTGTTATAAGACATATAAGGATTTTTACATATAGCTTATACACAACTGGATTAAAAAAAAAAAGTTGGAAATAATACGGTTGATGGTATATATATAGATATGTATAGCTTTTGTAAACTAGTTACATGAGTTGCTATTATTGCTGACTGTGGTAGGATGGGGGAGGGGTGTATATATTGTAAAGATATTTTAATTTCCATGAAAGTAATGCAGATAATTAAATGTATATAATTTGAGTGAAGAGAGAAAATACATATTCAGATTGAACATTATACCAATAACTATAGTTGAGCTGATGTAATATATAAATTGATTTTTGTATTTTTAATTTAGTGTTATATGATATTGTATTGGAATTTGGAACACGAAAATTCTAATTTTGTTAAAATTATGTATTATCGGTTAATATTTGCCATAATATGGGGAAACTCTGTAAAAAAAAAGTATAAACTATGGCTATTAAAATAAATTAAGGTATTAAAGAACATAACTTGATTCAGTTGGTTTAGTTTGAGATTTTTATTTTTATAGATATTATAATATTATTTTTTGAATGGTCAATTCAAATTACTGGTAAGTACAGCGCCGAGATAATCAACTAATTTGTCATTTTGTATAAACAATAATGGTAAGAAAAGCAAAAATTAAATTTAAAAAAAATTGTCAGAACTTCTCATGACGACTTTCCTGCTAAAACTTTGTAAGAAGTTAAATATTTCGCAACAGCTTAATCTAACATATGCTGTCAATGATACAGATGCTGTAGGCACATTTAGCTCGTTATTAAATTAGAACCTCAATCTCAATGATGTCACCGATCCATATTATTCATCATTAAATAAATGTGCTGTCATAAACATGGCACTGACATAGACACGTAGAATTATTAAAGTTCTACAGTATTCTTTCTAAAGTTCTAAAGTATTATAAGAATATAATACAGGGACTTGTAATATTATCTACCAAGATATCAAGACATCTTATATAACTTCCAGTTATAAAACAGCGTTATCTTAGGAAGATCAAGATTATCTTCAACTACAAAAGAGAAGCCAGCAAGAAATATTTCCATTCTTAATCATTTTCTAGGAGGTTTATTTGTTACTTTTTGGATGATAAGGTAAAATTACTTCATACATGATATTTCATAAAAACAGTTTTGTTAAACTTAACAACGTTTCCAGGTATCTTCTCCATCTTCAGGTAATCTAATCCCTTATGGTAAGCCATTTCCATTTTTTAATCGAAATTTTGTGATAAAAAATAAGAATTTATATAATCTAACAATTTAGTTTTAAATAATTTCATTCGCTTATTTTCCATTAAATTGTGTTATTAGATTCCATCCAACATTAGATTGTTCTAACTACTAATTTTTGAACTATATTTGTGCTTTTTATTTTGTACATCAGCTTTATGGCTTGTCTAGGTAATAAGCACGGCAATTGAACCTGTCTAGGGACAAAGGAATAGAACATGTAGAATGTAGTAAAAAGAATAAGTCAACTGAATAAAATGATATCGAACAAACATGTAAGGTAGAAGGATAGGTATCAAAGGGCAGAGAAGTCCTTCACTTCGCAAGCGAAAATATATGTACTCTTTCAAGGGTAAACACACATACACATAAATAAAAACATTCACATACATTTCTTAAGGTTCCTTAGCAACCGTGCTGTTGCCATTATTTTTACAATATATTTGAGAGTAAATGCTGTTTCTATAATATGAGGTGGGTAAAACCTCAAAAAGCTTATCTCGGTTAGGTAAGATAAAAAAGGTAATCATGAGAAATACTACTAAATTTAAAGGTTATATTTTTATGTAATATAATTTCTTTTTATTTTATATGTTAGCTTTTGTAGTTTTCAGTATTGTATTTACTAACTTCTGTTTTAATTACATCTTATCAAGCAATCAATCATTTTTTAGTGTGGACTTTATATAATAGTTAAAAACACTTAGTTATAAATTGCTCAGTTATCTCATTTTCAAGATAGTAATTTGAGCTCTAATAAGAATTCTTTATGTTCAATAATTCCCGAGATTCAGTTTTTCCAAAACCAATATTTAAAAAAAAAAAAACGAGAAAAAATTATTTGTAATCAATAAATTCACAAAATGATTTGTTCTCATTTTTTGCAGAAAAAAAAAAATAGTTTTTGAAAAGCTGTATTTCGACAATGATTGAAAATAAAGAACTCTCAATATTAAATATTAGCAAACTTACAGTATTTTAAAACAGGATTTACTTTTTATCCTGCGTTCGGTATTTTTCAAGATGAAAGAAAAAACTGGTGTTGAATAAATGTATTTCGGATTATATTGAACCCAAAGAGTTTTATTAGGGCTCAAGTTTTAGCAAATTTACTCTATTTTCAAAGACGTGATAATACATTCTATTCTTAGTTAGTTTCCTAGATATTGAACACTGAACCAAAAATGAGCAAATTTTTTTTTCTTTTATAAAATAAACCTCCTGAGTTGTGACTAGGATAGCTCAATAGTAACTTTTCAAAAACAATTAATTACTTTTCCTGATGTATAGTCTAGTTAAAAATTTAAATTGTTATCAACCGAAAATGCGCTTTAGCTATTGACAAAATATTTTACTCTCCATGAAACGTAGAAGAGTGTTCAGAAACAAAAGCGGAAACATTTAATGGGTAATGTTTTTACTTCTGGATATAAGAAACTCAAAAAACATTCCTAGTAAATGCTTAACGTAAAAGCTTATAACTTTTTCTGTTAGTAAGAAATTTCGTTCTGTCTAGATGCAGACTACCGTAAATCCAGATTTGATGAAATTTTCAGGGATCGTGCGGATTGGCATCTGGATGGTCTCATATTAATTATATCTAATTGCACATCATACTTTTTCCTACACATGCGCAAACGTATTTTATTGTTTATCATATCAAAGACAATCCTATGTTTTCTGAAAAGACGTGTTCAATGCGGCATATACTGTGAAAATGTATTTTCATAGACGCGCCTAAGTTTTCTAAAAAAGGGTGTTCTGTCCGAACAAAAGTGGTCGAAAATTTCGGGTATAAGATTAAAAATGTTCCTGTATCAATTCTATCTAATGCATCCATTAATTTCGCGTATGCGTGCTCAAACATATTTTCTTATTTTTATTTAAATAAATTTTCCAAAAACGGTCCGTCGGAATCATCCCAAAGTTTAAGACAGAAAAGTAGAGGACTAATGCTCAAATGATCTAGTATAAATTTCATCAATTTTTAGTAAAATATTTTTTCGGTACTATTTATTTTTCTATCAGTTATTTCTTATGTACTCGATAAAAATGGTGTAAAATCTTTACGGCTGTGGTAAGCAGAAGTTTTTTAGTCCTTCCTGAAAAATTGGGATTTGAGAATAATGTGATTTCATATTTTTTCCAATGTAATAATTGATAACAATTTCTTTTATAATGAAACTAAACGGACCTCTAGACATTTGTAACTGCAATTAAAGAATGTTTTTGTGTATAAAAGTCTAGTTTACTTTTCTTTTATTTTTTTTTTTTATCCATACTTATAATCTTCTTCATATTCCCATACCAATGTAAATAGATAAATAAAAACACCTGAAAAAACCAGAACTATAGATTGGGCTAATGGAAATCTCTTTTTTTATTTCCACAGAAAAGATTATTCATAGGTTATTAAAAGCATACATTTCAAAGAACAGGAGTGCCACAGCATGGATTGGCAAACGCAACTGGCTCATATCCATTCAAGATGGAGAAAGAAAAGGTGAACCCTTATTCCACAATTGTTCTAAAAAATAAACGAATCCATGAAAAAAAAAACAATAAATAAGTTATTTAATTAGCAGCAACATCCTACATGAATCACAGGCGTACTATCCCATTGCTGCTGACCAACCCGTAAACCTGAAATTTAAAAAAAAAAAATAGACGTTGAGAAGCCTGTTTCAGTCGTCCTAAGATTTAAGAAGGTCCATGGAACCGAAAAACATAAATTATTAGTGTCCCTGATAAATGAATAAACAGAGGTAACTGAAAGTAAAAAATATTTCACATGAAACTTATGTCATGTTTTTAAAAATATATTAATTAATCCCCATTTTTAATAATTTTTGTTTTCTTTCAAATTATTGTCAACAGCCTTTTACATTTATGGCGAAATGAAAACAAACATGTCATTTATGACAGCTGCTCGTCAGGTAAATTGAACGTGCGGAGAGAGAAGGGTTTCTTTCCCTCTGATTTGTATCCCAAATAAACGTAAATTTGCGTTCTATACATTTTGACGGTCCAACTTGAATTTTCTGCCTTAAAAAAAGTTATAAAAAAAAAAAAAGAATTTGCAGAAAATTACTCCGCAAACTGAAAATAAAATTATTGGAGAAGTTTTTCGGGGGTCAGTCAGCAAAGAACAACATAAATAAACAAAACCATATTTATTTATTTTATGCCGACGTTTCGATCTGAGTTTCAGGTCTTCATCAGGGGTTGTGGCGTAGAAGGTAGGCTTACAACTCATTTGTACTTCTACGCCACAACCCCTGATGAAAACCTGAAACTCAG
>NW_027116653.1:623930-624534 GCF_000696795.3 Halyomorpha halys | reverse complement strand
ATATATAGGTTAAGTATTGGCGAAAGCAAAATGTCAAAAAAGAGAAGAAGGAATAACACGCTTGAACTGCCGTAAAATACTAGCTTTATTTTTGTTTCCGATCCCTCTAAAATAGAAAAGAAAAGTGAATTAATAAGTGCATTACTGTGAAAGAAAAGGAAGTAATTCGTGTTGGGTATTACTTTTTACTACCACTAGCTTTATTGTGTTCGCTAGATCTCTTATATACCTTCAATCAGCTGATCCCCTCAGTCAGCTGACATCGAAATAACAGCTGACTCAGACTGCTCATGGTGGACGTTTGGGAGAAAGAAGAAATACAAGAAAAATGGAAAACCGCCTAAATACATTCTTTACATAAAAAGAAAACTAATGTTAATAACTATAGAGGAATTTCACTACTATTAGTTACGTATAAGATCTTCTCTAAAGTCCTGCTGAATAGACTGGAATTACAAATAGATCACAAAATAGAAAGGAAGGTCCTGTCAGGAGCAAATTCTAAGCCATAAACTGCTCATAAAATACTACACTACCAGAAGGAAAAATCTTTACATTTCCTTTATTGACTTTAAAAAGGCCTAATATTCCGTGGATAGGGAAA
>NW_027116653.1:621410-623335 GCF_000696795.3 Halyomorpha halys | reverse complement strand
AGTTACGTATAAGATCTTCTCTAAAGTCCTGCTGAATAGACTGGAATTACAAATAGATCACAAAATAGAAGAGTACCAAGGGGGCTTTAGAAAAGGAAGGTCCTGTCAGGAGCAAATTCCAAGCCTTAAACTGCTCATAAAATGCTACACTACTAGAAGGAAAAATCTTTACTTTTCCTTTGTTGACTTTGGAAAAGCCTACGATTTCGTGGATAGTGAAACCCTACTGGAAATCTTGAAAGAGTAAGTACACCATAAAACCATAAATCTGATAAAATTGACTTTGAGGGATATAAAATATAAAGTGAAATTTCAAGGTCTCCCATACTTTTCAACTTAGTCCTGGATAAAATCATGAAGGAATTCTGGAAAAAAAAATAACTCAGGAGCCATAGTAGAGAACAAAAACAATCATATAAAAGTGAGTTGTTTGGCATTTGCCGGCGATCTCGCACTGTTGGCAGAATCAGAGGAAATTAGTCAAATAAATACTCTACAAATTAGAACAGAAAAAGCAGGCCTACAAATATCATACGAAAAAACAGAGCTCATGATTACTAAAGAAAATTTCAAGAAAAACTCAGTAAACACTGAATATGAAAAAACTAAAAGTGACCAGAAAATTTATGATCTTGGGGGAAATAATTAGTCACAACGGTTCTGAGAAAAAGAGCATCCGAAACACAACTACACCACCAAATTAGAAAATTCGAGCTTTCCAACAGCTAAAATTTACAATAAGAAGAACCTCTCCTCCAATACAAAGTTAAGGCATTACAATATAGTGATAAGGCCTGTGATTTTATACGGGGCAGAAACCACATACTTACCCAACTTGGAAAAGCTGATAAATATAGAAAGGAGGATCTAAAGAAAAATCTATGGGCCTAATAAAATACAAGAGGCTAAGATCTAACGAAGAGATCTACAGAAAAATCAAAGACCTGGAAACCGAGATGAGTATCAGAAGGCTGATGTTCTATGGGCACATGAAAAGGATGAAGGAGGAAAGATTGAACAAGAAGATCTTTAACAAAATTTTTCGCTACGAAAACATGGGAGGATACACGAGGCAAATAAGAAAGGAAGTAAAGAGCCTTAAAATTTTAGATACCGACTGTCTAGATAAAGATAAGTATAGGAAAACATTGAAAAATCTCACCAATATTGGAAGAGGAAAACAAAAGGGGTACGAAGTGATCCGAAGAAAGAAAAGAAAGGCAGTCAAGGATAATGAAACTGCGATGGGAAGAAAGAAAATCAAGACCCCCAAAGAAGCCTAACCATTCTAACTATTCACGTGGTCCTTCTTGGCCGATACCTGATTATATATATATAAGTTACGGTATGAGTCAGCTGTTATTTCGATGTCAGCTGACTAAGGGGATCAGCTGATCGAACGTATATAAGAGATGTACCGAATACAATAAAGCCACAACGCCAGCCGGAATAGCTCCTCCCTATTCCTAGTACGCTCACGGCAGATTCATGCCATCATTGACGACACCGCCTTCAGCGGACCCGGCAGCTTATCTTATAATGCCACACTGGCAATCCAAGATGTAACTCACCTGTATATATACACTTATCTCTATGTATATAATTAATTTATTGTTTTTTAATTTTTCTAGGAGGTCAGAAAAAAAACAACAAAAAAAAAAAACAAAAAAAACAAAAACAATAAAGCCAGTGTTTTACAGTAGTTCAAGCGAGTTAGATCTTATTCCTTCTTCTCTTTTTTGACATTTTGCTTTCGCCAATACTTAACTGGTGCCGAAACCCGTGAACGTTAGATACCGGATTAATTTTCAGTCTAAAAGAAAATTTTTTTTATTCATTGTTCTCTTTGAATTATGACCAGTAACGGATTAGTGAGAAAAGCAGTTCTCAACCTAGAGAATATGAACCAAAAAAACCAACCTCAA
>NW_027116653.1:597661-618662 GCF_000696795.3 Halyomorpha halys | reverse complement strand
TCTTTTTTGACATTTTGCTTTCGCCAATACTTAACTTATATATATATATATAAGATAAAGAAAATTAAATTGAAGTAATAATAAAATAATTATACATTAGGACCTACAAACAATATTAACATTCAGTCTTGGGAACTGCCGCCCTCATATGGAAGGTAAAAAAGGGTCTTCACGAGATCTATTCATTATTGAAAAAAAAAAAAAGTGTTGAAAAAATAAATTATTAATGAAGTATTTAAAAATATCAAGCCAATTGTTTTCTTTCCTAACAAAACTGGAAGCCTTTTCAAGGATTATCAAACGCCTTCATAAAATATTTAGAAACATTTACGAACAAATCATATTCATCATTTTTGGATGATACAGATAATTAGTACAAAGTTTTAGGTCTTCCAAGTTTCAAGAGGGAGATGGGATGCCTCATGTGAAAGTGTTCCAAAGATAGCGGCAGGCCTCTATATTTAGTAGGTATGTCTCATAGCATGGAGTGTGGGGGTGAATCAATAATCTATTATATGATAATGAAATATCTTACAACCAAGATGATTAAACAATGAACTGCATCATTGAAATAAGTAATAATAAACTAATACAATACGGACGTTCGATTGAGAATCAAAGAGCTAGAAGAATAATAGACTTCAAAATTTAGATTGAAACAAAAGAAAGCGAAAGAAGAAAGGATGTGAAGAGCTTCCGAAAAGGTCACATTAAAATGTATAGACATTCATAAGTAAATAATTTCACATAAGTATTAGGCTCTATGAGCTACGATCTAATATTCATGGAGTGGACAGTGGGAAATCAAAAGGAAAAGGAATATAGTGAAGTTGGTTTGATTCTTAAGTATAAGATGAAAAAAACTAAGGAAGATTTGCTGACGAAGGGCTGGGTAATGGCTCATTCATGCAAGCAGATGAAGACAACGTGAAGATAACAAGCCGAGGTCGAAATAGTTCGTTGGAAAATATTCATTCCAGTTTGCAACTAGCAAATGAAAGTTTCAAAAGTTCGCTGAGTTTCAGATGGACCTTTATTCAATAAGGATTCATAACGTCATTTTTTAATGAAATTACGAGAGACGTAAATAACACAACATATATTATTAGCAGGGATAGTATAAGCTTGAATACTCCTATTAAATACCTTTAAATTCAGACCAAACACATCAAGTAAATTTTCAACATAAGGTCGATCTATAGTGTAGAAATTCTCGTCATGTTCACTCAATGTGCATGTATAAATAGTAGCACTCATTTCCACCTAACACAGGCTCGACTCGTTCTGCCCCATGCCTGTATAAATAAACCTTTAAGCCAACCTCACGTCACCTAACCAAGCTTTTTTTTGTGTTTACCTGCTTCCCGGCTTTTTCTGACCTACGGAGTGTTAGTCACCAGGCTACCAACTTATTCTAACGAGATGGAAAGGTCAAGTTGTCATTCCACGATGCTTTCAAGGAATAAAAGTCAACATGCCCAGGCCAGAATCGAACCGGCGCCGCTGCAGACTAGAAGCTGCTACGGTGACGCCTCAACACACATGTAACTTTGGCTACAACGGCACCAAACAAAGTTAAAGAAACTTCTAGAAAAATTTACAACAATAGGAACTTCATTGACTACTTTTAAACTCATTCGAATCCCGACCATATTGGACAACTGTCCAAGTGAAGGAACTAAGAGGGAAGCAATGAATTATTATATAAATATAATAGTTTGTTGCTTGGTATATAACAGTCAACAGTTTGGTGTCAATTAGTGATGAGCGATCAGCTCATGAAATGAACTATTTCTTAATTCTTTTCACAGAATTACTAATTTTTCAATGAATCACGATTGAACCCTTCCCTTTCACCTGTCGAGGTCGCTGTGTATAATTATATACTTCTTACTCCAATTGAAGATGTAAGGTAATTTAAATCAAAAGGCCTACACCATGCCTGTCCTTTAGGTTAGGTACCTGGTTAAGAGATGAATTTATAGGATGAGTTTTACAGGTATTAGCTATAAATCCTTGCAGGATGGAGCCTTCACTCCCTATTGAATCTGCATATGGTTGTTATGAGAATGACAAGTCCTATCTGTAAGGATTATAACCTGTATAGAAGCTATTTGAAGTTAATACCAATGGGAGAAAAGTATGAGGGTAGAGGAGAGATCCAGAGAAGACATAAAGGTGAAACATACATTTCCAATAAATAACACTGGAATGTACTGATTTACCATGTATATTATTACTCACTACCTCCTAAAGAGGTTATAGCCCTGAAGGGGATATTCACACTTTACTACTAATCACCACTTTAATACTTTAAATACAACTTTAATACTTTTTTACTTAATCAACACTCTGGGCTACTATAAGCCGTTAGCTTTCACTGGATGAGAAGATTTTATTGAAACATTTATTTAGTCAAATAATATATTTAGAAATATAATAAATAGTTATATACTAGTCAAGTTCAATTACTATTATAGTGCTACCAATGGGTAGTTTCTCTGCTTGCCTGTATCACTCCATAATAACATACATCAAATTTACTAAACATATAATGATGTACAGTAGTAAATTCCAATACAAATAAAAAAAAAAGTTAAATTGCTGAAAAGAAACAATACACATTTCAATATGTGATGTTTGCCTGAGGACTGTAGTAATTCCCATTGCCACAGCTAGGTAGCTCCATGTGAGTTCGTAACAGTCAAACGGCAACTCCAGCTGTGATCGACAGATCGAAGCAAGGTCGATGAACCCCTTTCTACCTACCACCTGTCCTACTCTTGGAGTAGTTCCATTGATGAATCATGAAAATGATCCAAGGAAAGCAAATGAATCCTTGCTGTTTGTGGTGAGCAAGACCTAAGGATTCACTCTTTAGGGTGAGTGAATCCTAGTTTAACTTTCAGACCTGTGCCAAGTCACACAGAACTAGGAAATAATTAAATTGATATAGTAGAATGAGACTATCAACTAAATTGTGTTCACTGGAATCAGAGTGATTGTGTTCCTCTTATTTTTCAGAAACATATAATCTGCATTCAGGGACATCACTGTCAAAAGGGAGGTTATCCCAATTAAGAAAATAAAAGAAGCACTAAAACAAGGGAATCAGTTTGTCAATTTAGGCTTCAATATTTTTTAATATTTCATGAAATGTTTCCACAAATACCAAAGTATATATATTGTAATCAAATCATGTTTCATCTCTTGGCTTCACATCTAATTTCAGGAAGAAAAAGTGGTCAAAAAGCAGAGAAATTCAAGATGCATATGTTGAAATTGTGAATTGATTAATTACTCGTATATACACCAACAACTTCGGAACTAAAACAATTAAATCTGATACATTTTTATATAATTTTTTTTAATGCTAATCTAATAAAATTTAAGATCTATTTGCGAATTTTATTTTGTTAAAATCTAATTAAGGAAGAATTTGAAAATTTGGGGGTCTTTGTTTTCAAAATATTTTTATTCTCAATGAAATTACATAAAACTTACTTATATTACTCATATATAATACAAATATTATAATAGATTAAAGATGATATTACATTTAGGAACTCTAATTTGAGCAAAGCTCACGTTTACTTAAATTCTTATTTCAATATTTCCCAATATCTGTTAAGGAAGTAATTAGAAATATTTTTTTTTTAACTTATAGGAAATTTAATTTTCTACAAGAGTGTAATCTGGTATGAAGATAAAAGTTATTAAAAATAAACTGACATCTAAGGTTTTTTAAATATTGATGTCCTGGTATCTTAGTAGTTTTGTGAAAAGTTGCAACATGTTACATATAAGAACACTCCTCGACATTGATGATAATGTTGATTTTTCTAAAATGCACTGAAAGCAAGTTAAAGAGGAAACCCTCCCCCCCCCAAAAAAAACGTTCTTTTTCTAAGCGTTTTTTTAAGATGGTGGCAGTCTCACAAATACTGGGACATCAAAAACTTAGGCTTCCCACAAGAGGGTCAATACATAGAACATACGCCATCTTTGCTACACCTTTTGTTTTTAAACCCAAAATACTATCTCTACTATGCTAATACCCATACATAATAAAGATGAAATGAATATACAAAAATGGAATAATAATCATCTCTAAAACAACACAAGATATAATTTCACCTTAATTATAATTTGAGCAATTATAATTAAGTACTGACATTAGTTCATTAAAATAAATGTAATAATATTAATAAATAGTTTAATTACCTGCTCTTTTTAAGATGTCCAAGACCCAAAGCTGCCCAACTGAAAAACAAACAACTCATTACTGAAATTTTTACGAAATCTAATTCTTTCCTCCCTTATTATCTATTTTTTCTTCATTATTGAATTAAATTTATAAATTTTCAATAGAATAATGTATTCCAAATAACAGCAGAAATTGTTTTTAAGCGATTGTAACTTAATTATTAGTTTATTTTGTGGTCTAGTTTGTTGTTTATTCAGAAATTAAGGCGTAAAACCTACCAGTCATCAACGCCAATATGTTATTCATGCATACACTTAGTGTTCAATTATATAAATGAAAAAAAATACATATATATGTATAAAATAGATAGATAAAAATACTACAAAATACATAATATATAAAAACCCAAATATATAATATATAAAATATACAAAAAATACATAATATATAAAAAAGCATATATATACACACACACATACACATATACATATACATACACACACATACATTCAGAAAAGACATAATCTTATTTAAATATGTTTCCCCATTTCCCAAGGCCTCTGATATATTTATAGGTATAATTTTTCCATTGTCGTTCAAAATTTGTATGAGTTCTAAAACACAATGAAGTCGGGGGTGTTCCGGATAAATGCTCTTCAAGGCTTTCAGGACACTCAGTGAGTGTTGTGGTCTTGACTTACTAACAAAATATTTAAAAAGTAAATAATTGGTGCATTTTTAAGACTCCATTTACTTAACTTTGGTATGTTCATCAAAATTGCTGATTCTTCTACGTAATTAAATTTTGATTTTTTTTTTCTATTACAGAAATTGATTGTAAAATGTAAAATATGCAGTGAGTTCACTGAAAATCGTTTAACATCTATAATTAGGAGCTCCTTTTAGTTGATAAGTCATCAATGGAGATGGGTCCAATATTTTAATACTTAAAGCACCATAATATTATCTCTAGCTATATATATTTTATTTTATATTGTTTCATTTTTTTATCTGTATTCATCTTCTATTTATTATTTCTTTTCAACTTAGATACTAGCATCGTATTAGTCAAGATCTAGGCAACTCCTAACAAGCCATGTTATCCGTCTGGATTGCAACAAATTAACATTTTTTTAAAAAAATATTGAACATTCAAAGTGAGCTGGTGATGCTCTCCTTGATGATGCCATCTCCTAAGAAACACACTTCCCTTCAATTTGTAAAAAGTAAGATAGTTACTGAGCCTCAAGTTAGTGAATGGTTTTACTTTTTCTATTGCATCCATCATGAAACGTCAAAGAGAATCCCTATTTTTTATTACAAGGTTTTATAACAAAAATTGCCCTTTAACTCTGTTCATATTTGAAGTCATGACATTATAATATGATAATGAATATTAATATTAGTCTTTTGCTATCAGCCAGATCAAAAAAATACCCACATCAAAAATTGTTTTCTCATTATGTACATGTATGTTGCCTAATTTAAATAAATAATAACATTTATATATATGAGTGCTTGACCAGCACATCTCTTTATATCCAATTTTTTTAATAAATAGATGAGGATTATAGAGATTTTTATAAATAACCCAGTTTCTCTCCATTATTCTTGGGATAAAGCAATTTTTTTTTTATTAGTGCTCTAACTCTTGACTTGTATAAGGTTACACACAAGATCAATGAGCTAATTTTTTTTTTTTACTTACAGCCATAGTATTGAGAATACATTAATAATAAAATATGACTTAGAATATAAATTACCGTAGATAAATCTATAAAATTAATGTACTTTTCAGAAAAAAATATATTCAATTTCTAGATAAGATAGATGTAAAATTAAATAAAATATGATAGAAAATGTGATAAATTAGTAATATATTTATCAAATGAAGCATTTAAGGAGTTTTTTATATTATTAAAGAATTTTTTTGGTAGGAATACAGGAAAAAAATATATAGAGAAGATATGGATTTCTATGAAGGGGACCAGGAATACCCGCTTATCAAAAAAAAATAAACAACACTTTGTATATTCCAAATAAATACACTTAATAACACTTCTGAACCACACCAAAGTTAGTAATAAAAACTAAGCTAGATTCATACACTTTTACACAGATAAGAGGTAAAAAACAAAATCTAGACCACTACACTGAATGTATAAATGAAAACATATAAATGATACCATTATAACAACTACTCATAATACTATGTTGTGCAAAATTCAAGCTGACAATCTAAGATAAATTCACTAACACAAAAATACATGAAAAATTGACTGATTAAATTAAGGTATACAGTAGGTATACCTAATACCTAAATTAAGGTATATCCTAATCGTAATAATGATCAATTTTTTTTAGGTATACAGACATTGAAAACCAATCATAATTGTTGCAATAATCAACTAAGTTTATTGAAAAAAAGAAATAATTTAGACTAATCAACTAATGTTAATACGCTTCAATATGTAATGGATTCTAAAGATTTTTTATGCCTACTAACAATAACATAAAACTGAAGTATATAAAATGTACAAAATAAGTTCAATGATTATCAAAATATTTCTCAAGTATTTTCAATTTTACATTTTGAGTAATTACATAGTAAGTATGTTCAATACAAAATCCAGTTTATATAGCAGAAAATGATTCTAAATACAAGCAATTTGTAAATGGTTATTCTCAAAATAAAAATCATATAAATAAATATATATGGAATTATGTAACTTAGGACTTTATATGCATAAGAAACATGTGTTATAAATACTACAATTGATTCAGTTGTATGAAAAATTTCAGTATAACTCTTCACGGAAATTCAAATATATTTATTTTTCTAATCAATAATTAACGGTTGGTTTTATTACAAAAATAAAAACTATATTTCATGAAATTTGCAGATTTCCAATAAACCGTTTCAGAAGAAGAGAATACAACAGTAAATTTTAATAGATTGATTTGTAATAGAATTAAAATCAAGATAACCAAAATATTTTCAAAAACATTCAAAATCAAGCCATAGTTATTTTTTGTTAAAATTAATTTCTTAAGTAAAAAAGAAACTGAAAAAAAATTATATCTACAAATTTTGGAACAAAGAAATGAAAAATTGAATAAGTTTTAAGTTTTTTTTCAATTTACACCAATTCATGGAAATATGTACATAAAATGATCACAGATCTTTTGAAATGACAAGTTTTGATGAATTGTTTCCCATTTAAAAAATCAATCATTGTATTAGGACAAAGTCAAATAGTAATTTAATAAACAACTAGCTAATCTCTTAAAAGCTAATTCTTTCTATACAGAAACTGTAATCTTAAGTACATTTACCTGAAATAGATAATTAATATCATGAACATTCAATAATAAACTGTAATTAGGGGCATAGCAGCGTGAATACCAAAAGTTTCAAGAAAAACTGGTGACTGTAACTAGACTTTGTTCCAAACATTGAGAATACTACAACCAATAATTTAATCACTTTTAATTCAATCGATTTTGTTCTAACTCTAGCAATAAACCAGTTTCAACTATCAGGAATCAGTTATGTCTTAGATTACATTGTAAATGTTTGCAATGAATTTCTAAAAATCTCAAGAGAAAAAATTAAGTACCTAATAATCTTAGACTACTAAGCAATTATCAGCAGTTTAATACTAAACATGCAAATTTAAAAAAATTAATTACTGAATTGATTAGAAAACTCATTATACTTTAATTTCTTTCTTAATAATAGCAGTTTTCATAATTATCAGGATGATTACTAATCCCATTATATTAATTTTTATTAGATGAAAAATGAACTTGCTAGAAGCATGAAAATGCAATTAATTCATAAGTAAAATCCAAAATGATAAAAAAATATCACAAAAGCATTGTAATAACAATTAATGATAAATGGAGATAAATTTTTTACTTTTCATAATAATATCTAATGCTGGGGGGCGAACATTTAAATGAAATCTAAAAGTCCGGAACTCGTTACAAACACATAATAGTGACAATCAGCTTACACACAACTGAAAAACTAGAAAATGAACTTAATTACACTCAAAGAAAATATTTTCAACAAAAATTTAGGCTATACTACTTATATAGCGGGAACTACAGCATTTGTACCAATACCACCAAGCAAAATAATCATGCGATAATAACATCATTGGATTTTAAATAGCTTTAGGTTAAATCAATGAAAAGAAAGTAATTTGTGATTTTTTATTGTTGCGAAAACACAATGTTACTTTATCAATGCCTATCACTAAATTTATTACAAGTATACGCGATTCAGGTTTTTATATCAATATGAACGTTATTAGATCGATTCAAAACTTTTAAAAAGATCTAATAATTACCTCCATTTCTAGTAATAAGGTTCAAAAATATATAATTAAAATTTCGTTATAATCATAAGAGGTATACAAAGGGAATTAGGAAAGTTTTTCAATATAACATTTATTTTCTAGTTTTCCAAAATAGTTTATACTACACAAAATACTCTTCTAAACCAGTTTTCACAGAATCCTACCACGTTTTTTCTGCAATTTGTGCTCATTCAAGGTCCCAAGCCCTCAAAGGCTCTCATCTTTTGTGAAATCCCTCTCTTTCAGCTAGATCTGAGCTGTAGAGAGGGTACTCACAGTTATACCAGTTATAGCCAAATATTCTATGTAAACTTTAAAACTATATGTTGAAGCATTATCATGGTGGAGGAACCATGAACCCATTCTTGAATTTATCCGATGTTTTTGAAGAGCTTGCACCACTTAAGGTGACATTGCTCAGTGTGCCATCTGCTTATTACAGCATTCGTTTCTGACACCACTCGCTTCATAACACCCCTCATACTAAAAATATTGTCCCTATTCTCTTCTTAACAAAGCTGGATTTCCAGACAGTCGTGGAGGTATACTTATCTTCAAACACTTTACTATTTCCCACACTTTGTTCCGAGTGTAGTCGGGATATCATAGTAGGGAAGCCAAGTTTCATCCACTGTCACTAGACAGTTTACGTTAGAAGCTATTCAATTTTTGAAATTTTTCAGTATTTCACTGCACTATAAGACACGATTCGCTCTAAACTTCAATCAAACTATAAGATAGCCAAAGAACACTGTACAATCTAACTTAAGATCGCGCAGAATGTTAAGTAAGGCTGGAGCACTAGTATTAAATAGTAATAATTAATTTCAATATGTCAATGATGTATAATCCATACATATATTTATGTGTTGATAACTATGAAGAAATTAAACTTATTTAATAACTTTTTGGGTAATTTCTAAGTTATTTAATACACATAGAACAAAATAAATTGATTCACACGTTATTGATGAAAGTGACGTTGTTATGCAATAAAATTAAAGTTGTCATCGTTAAGATGTTTTTCTGGGCCTAGAGATATCCAAAATTTAAATCCCGCCCTGTTTACAAGGATCAAGAAAGAAATCATATTGAGTATGATCGCTATCGGTTCAGCTGTGTCGTTATAATAGTTCCGAGAACACAAAACCAACAAGTTCATCAGCAAAAGTATTAAATCACTCTTTTCTAAAAATAAATAAATTTTCATTATATTAACAAGTTTGGCTTCCACAAACGGAAGTCAGGAATATGTGTATTTATACAGTAAATGAAAAAAAAAAAATATGTCCTCAGAATCTAAAATTTTAGATATTAAGGAACAAATACGGTTCTATGTTTCCATGTCTAGTAAAATTGGTATTCGGCCATAATCGAAACTATTTTATCATTTTTTAAGGGATTGTATGGGTAGGTGTCTAGTTAGCTCCGAATCAATTTAATCGGATTCCATCCGCTCATTTTGATCTATTAACTAAACGTATTTTTCTGAATACATCTATATTTTGAAAATGGCTTGTCAGATCTGGCCCAAATGTGGGGAGAAGTTGGGGATAAATGTTGTCTGGTCTAAATAAATTTCATCAAATTCCATAAACTACTTATGCTTCACTATGTGCTGGAGCACTTTTATTTGCGTGAATGTTTCAAACATGTGAATTTTATTCCCAAAAGTCAAATAAAATATTCTCTAATCTAGAAATATAGATAATTAAGTTTATTTTTTTTTTTTACAAGAACGGGGAGGGACCGCTGTTTATTAAACAATTTAGGACTCTCACTTTTGCTATCATTATTATAAAACATGATTAGCCTCCCTAGACAATGTCATCACAACTTCAACCTAATTTTCAACTGGAAGCTAATGTGATATGCAACTTTTTATTAAGTTTGACATTATGTGTTAAAATGTAATAGTTCTTCTAGTACTTATTTCAAATAAAATCGTAAAAATTTCTTGCTGTAGTTCAGAAAAATTTACTTTATTACACAAAATGAACCAGTTCCTTGAAAAAGCCTGCCAGAAATGAGTATGAACAACATTTTATAGATTATTTTGCATTTTAAGGGACTAATAACATTAATAAGAGTTTATTACTAGCACTATTGTCAATTGCATTCAGTGTGGAATCCGAAATCATCTGAGTGGAAGGAGGAAGTACATTTTTCAACCAAATGAACTCTAAGATTTAAGTAAAGGATCACCAATCCTCCTTCCCTTCCTCCTCTAGAAAATTTAAAATATTAATGAAATGACTGAATGAAAACTTGAACTCTAACCCCCACTTTGGTTAGAACAGATTGGCTACCAGTAGATAACCACCTTCTCCCTCCCCATGTCAGAAATAACATGGTAAGAAGTAAAAAAAATTAGGCTGGAGTCAACTTAAGGAAAAATAATATTTTTTTTCTTGGACAATCTAAAGATGCTTTTTGTTGTCAGTTATCGATCATATGGATTTTATACCTTTACTTCAAATTTAATTTAGTCATCTTAAATTTATTTGGTAATCCACCTCATGGTGGATAATAATTCATCATATATATATATAAACCAAATAATTCATCATATATATATATCAATAATTAAAATATTAGAAAAATTTAAAGAGAAAAAGAAAGATGAGGAAAAATATTAATTGCATATCCAACTTAAAACTTTGAAATGGCATATATTTTACAGGACTATTTAATTAAACTATGTGTTATTTGTAAAAAGTTCTATAAAATTTACTACAGAGATTATAAGTAGAAAAAAAATTAAGGCTTATTACTTTTACATATTTATTTCATTTTAATATCATATATCAATGATCCAGACCAGTAAACAACCAACATCTTTTAAAAGGAAATATAAACAACCAGAAGCATTCATAAACTAAAATATCAAGCTAATAACATTAAGAAAACAAAAGCTAACCTGATTTATCAGGACTCAACCCAAACAATTCTCAATAAATCAATGATTTAATTAATACAAGCGTTTAGTATATTCTGTGATTTAAAAAAATATAATAACTTTGAAATTCACAATAACAAAATAACAGAAAAATACAATTGGTCAGTATTAACTTTTAACACGCTTATTATTATATTAATATTATACAATGTTTGATATCATGCAATTACAAAATATTTTCCATATGTTGTTAATAAGCGTCATAACTTTCTCAAAAATACATCAATAATAATAAGAAATAAACTTTGCTAAACATATATTATTAATAAACTTTATATAATTATCATACATATTATTATCATCACTACTAATTTATTAATCACAATATATTAATCCTATGCCACACAATCAAGTCATAATACAATACCATTTATTTCCAATGACGTAAAACAACAACAATTAAAATTTTATTCAATAAACATCCGAAAATACATGAATAAAAAGTTATATTGCTAGCTCATTATTGCCAAGGTTATGAAGATTCATATCTATTAAAAAAAAAAATTTAATAGAAAAACTTTACAAAATTGAACCATAAACTATATAGCTATTAAAGAATAAATAAATTCTTACTAAGCTTTACAGACTGAAAAGAAACAGAAACAATATTTTGGAAAAAACAATCAAATGATTTTCAATTCTAAAAATTTTTAATAAGATTACAAAGCCATATTAGTAGTTACTGATATTGCAGTATATATTTAAAAATATATCTTAGTAAAAGAAATGAAAAACTTATAATGTAGTGATTAGTCTAAAACTGCATATTATTTATTAAATGCAATAATTAATACTACAATACCAATTAACACAACATAAATGGTGTAAAGGCAGAAGGGGTAACCAACAAAACAAAGAAATTGATATTTTCTAGCAAAAGCAGTTCTTAAGTGGTAGTTCCTTCGTTTCACAATACCTCCCAAATATATTACTATATTTATCTATTTTGTTTACTTCAAACCCAGTATGAGATGTGAAAGAAATATTGCTTATGAATCCTTTTTTCTTAAAATCTTTATTTCTTCATTTTGGCACTTATTTCTTTCTGCCTTGACACCTTCAATATATGCCCTGAGCAAACATATGTATAAGAATAAAACATAACCAATGAAATATCTGGGAAAGTAAAATATAGAGAAGTCTAAGAGAGGTCCAACATTAAAGGTTTTTGGACCACAAAATACATTTAAGAAACAGCTAATTTATACATTATATTTTAAAGTAAGATTTACTCAAATAGTACTTAAATAATAATAATAGCACATATTTTTGACTAGGAAAGACTGATTTTTTCCAAAACCAATATCAAATTTAATCCATAATTTCTTTAAGAAAACAAAATATTTGTGATAAAAAAGTAAATAAATTAAAAACACCTTTAAGAATATGATATTCATCTAAGTTATCATAAAAGATATTACACTTAAAATAAAACAAATTTCTCAACTAAACATAAGTATAAAAATAAAGCTACTGTCATGAACCTGTAGACATTACACCAAAATCAAAGAGATTTTATGCAAATCAGGTATTCTCAAACCCCCATAATCAAAATAAAAAAAAACATTAAACATATTTCAAGACATTTAATTTTATATTTAGAATACAAATTTCAATAAATAACAAAACTGAGTTTAAAAAAAATAATAAAAAAATGGAAGTTTCTAGAACCCATAGTTTATTGATTAGTAGGTTAAATGGTTTATTGTAAAAAAGGAGTACTATAGCCACAATCAATTTCTCAAGGCCAAGAACATTTATTCACACTTTTAACCCTTAAATATCAAACAATTAAAGGAGGTGATAAAGAGAATTTTGTTTCTTAAAAAACATTAATTTACCATTAAAAGAACTTTGATCAAGAGCATTAAAAACTAAGATTTCTTTTCCAAGAAAAATATAAATCAAATGTTTCAATTATAAGAAATTTGCTCTGAAATAGTTTTAAGATGTCAAATATCATGATAAGATCATAAATTCCACAATGACAATCGAAGAAAATTATTTAAAATAGCTAAAAATAATTCTTAAAGAATCGTAGAAGATCACTCTTCAATTTCAAAAACCATTTTTATATTGTAATGAATTCCTTTGAATATGTAACATCCCTTATTGAAAATTTACCATTAATAAAATAAAAGAACATTGGACGGAAAATAACTTCAAACTGACATCTTTGGTAACTAATCCTCATTCAATCAATGTTATTTGAAAATAAAATACGGAAATCGCAACAAGAAACAAAAGAAGAAATGGTACAGATTAAGAAATACACACACAAAGAACAAGTACTATAAAAAAAAAAATAAAAAAAAGGTATATTTTCTTTTAGAAAGAAAACCAAATAACAATTTTTTTTAATCAAAGGGCAAAATTTAATACAACCAAAATGCAAATTAAACGATTTAATAACAATAACAAAAAAACACTTTCACTGAGAAAAGTATTAGAATGATATATAGGGCAAAACAGGTTAAAGAAACCTGAAAATTGCTCTAAAAGTGGAAGACATGAGAAATAAACAATAAAACAAAATATTCAACAACTGTTTACAATATCAAAAAATAAGCTAAAATATGTAGCAACACAGAATAATTGGATTTATAGAAATGAATAAAAATTAAATAGTAAACTGCTTTTCAACAAAGCCAAAATTATTTTAAGAAAATTAAAATATAAAAAATTAAAGAAAAACAATCTTTTTGATTTTAAAGTTATATGCAAAAACAAAGCATTTTGATTAGGGCTGAACTTTTTTTTTTTTATGTAGCCAGTCAAGATTTGTCTCTGCATACTGACTTGATAATCTGAAACACACAAATGGTTAGGTATTAGTAGCTAAAGTAATTATAAGAATTCTGATGATAAGAATATGAAATACTTCAAAGCAAACGAGACGAAATGTTATCTCAAACAGGAATAATTGAGATTTTGAATAATAAGGGAAGAAACTGCTAAATACCAGACCAGAAAACAAGTTCTTGGAGAAGTTGTTAGAATTTAGAGTTGTGATATCATGCTGTTACTGTTTGTTTGTTTTTTTTGTTCTTTGCAATGGCATACATTAATTTTTGGCATGAACTAAATATCAAATACAGACATTAAGGAGTTAAATATTGTTTGCTAAATTAGTTATTCCTAATTCAATGTGTTGAATCATATATCAGATATTTAATTTTCAAAATAAATGACTCCCACAAGCATCTTCAGTGAAACATGGAAGTTAGTTACATTGAGGGTTAATTAAGGGGATGGGAATGTTTCTTAAGGTTTTGAATCTGGTAACTGATAAGAAGAAAAAAAATCTGTACCATAACAAACCATGAAGGGTTTAAGGGTTCAGACCTTGGTTAGAATGAACTTGACTAAAAGTTATTCAAAGATCTGAACAGGAACACACCTGGGACCAAATTTTCTCCCCAACCTACTGAGGGATCAGCCACTCACTTTATAGGACCTCATGGTTGATCCACAGCTGATATAAGAAAATAAATAATAATCTGTCAGAGCCAGACAGGAAACTGAAAACCAGAGTTGGAAATCCAGAGCCTTAATGAGTTACCCTAATCCCTAACCGATAAGAAAAGATAATCTTTTTTGTTTGATTCTAAATTATTTTCTGGCACTTTTCATTAACTAACAACTGAATTTAGATTAATTTAATTTTCCAATGTTACAATAAGGTATACTGTAACTACCTTTAAGTTAGACATGAAGGTTTCTGAAATGGCAACATTCACTCAACATCAACGCATTATCACCGGTATCAAGTAATGCTCAACATCACATGAACCTTCATAAAAACTAAAGTGATGCTATAGCATTAAATTTCTGTATAAGTTATCTGTTTCCTAAGCAGAAATTTAGCATCGACTACAGACACAGTCAATTAAAGAAAACAAGTTTCAAAGACAGATATGAAAGAGTTAGGAATAAGTAACATGACTCTAAAGGAGAATGAACATAATTGTCAACTCCTCTAACAAGTTGAGGCTGTTAGTGAGCAAGAATAGGATGCCAACCAATATAAAGCATCGTTTCACATAACAGAAAATAAAAGTAAGTAAATGATAATTCAAAATTATGAAAGACAGGGATTTCTTCCTGTCTCTTGATTATTAAAATATGTTTATGTTTTTAGAAGATATCTAAAAAACAATGAGTACATAGAGCAAATCACTAAGAGCACCAACCTGCAAAGCAAGGCAAGAAAGTGAGGATCTTGGTGTAGGTAGCTCTCCAGCAAAAACCCATTTGTCTTCCACTGGATCATAGGCTTCTATTGATTGGTGATACTTATCCCAGCCTTCCTCGCCTCCCAGCACATATATCATCCCACCAATCACAGCAATACCTAAAAAATTTCACAATTAAGCTTTGCAAATATTTAAGGAATCTAAGTAATGATTCATAAGGAGGAAATCAGTATGAAAGATTGGTATAAAGGAGATTGTTGTACAGTGGACTCTCCCTAATCGACACCTAGCTAAACTGGATCATTCCATAATCTTAGCCATCTCTTTAAAAAAATAAAAAGCTTTAATTTTATGTTAGGAAAACATATTTAATGTATTTTTTTGGTTCTGTTTGAATTTTCACATTCTACTACTGAAATAAATGCGGCCAAAGACCTTGAAAAAGATAATTTCAAGTTCTAGATTAATGGAAATTTCAGATTATTTCACAAGAAAACAACTATGATTGTAAAAATATTTGTCAGTATATACATTTATAATTTATATATAGGGAGATGGTCAGGGTTGCGGTCAAAAGAGAAATAAAAATAGTTTACAACTATTTATTTTCCAACGTTTCGCCCCACTTTGCAGGGCTTCATCAGGGCTGTCCAAATAAATAAGTTTAACAGCTCTGTTAACTGTTCAACTTATTTATTTGGACATCCCTGATGAAGCCCTGCAAAGTGGGGCGAAACGTTGGAAAATAAATAGTTGTAAACTATTTTTATTTCTCTTTTGACCGCAACCCTGACCATCTCCCTATATATCAATTTTTACAGTCAACTATACATACATATATTTATAATTTATGTTTTTAAATTTATTTTTTATTTATGAAGTGACTTTTTTTTCCCGTTCGGTAATCCAGTTTTCACTAATATGAACTCCCTTGGTTTTGATTGATGTGAGTTCACTGTACTTTGGCCATTGACGGAGCCATTCCCACAAAGAGACTCACAGTAGATTAAAGTGTTAAAGACTGAAACATAAGTTCTGTTCCCTGAAGATTTTCTCAGGATTAAGGGGAGGGAACTAACGATTTGCAGTATTATTAGTAAACCACTTATAAATGATAATTTATTTTTGATATTTTGCTTTCAAAATGTGCTGTTTTTGTGTCAATATTTATTCTAAAAATTCAATATGGTTGAATACCAAAATATCTCTTCTAGCATAACAACAATTGGCAGGTGTTTAATAACTCATGGACCAACAAATGGATGAAAAGCGAAATCACACAAGACTATCAATAAGCAAGTTTTTGTGTGACATAGACAACATGCATAGTGATTTCTTCTCAGTGAGCCGGGCCTAAACATCATCATTAAAAAAACCAATTAAATAACATTGAAAAACATGGATTAGATGAAAACTTAAGTAGATATAGTAAACAAATTTATGTCTATAAGATCATCATCAATAAATCTATTTCTTTAAGCTTAAAGACTGTAACTTCAGGAGAGTTCAGAAAGAGACAAAGCACAGATTCAGACAGATACTTAATTAATCAATTATACAAAGTAATATTATTATTATAATTTGGAACCTATGAACCATTGAAATAGTAAAAAAACAAAATGGATAACAGAAAAAACATAAGCATGGTTAAGTAGTAATAAGGAAAGTAAATTACCAGGCCTGTATCTCTTTTCAAGCATTGATGCTCTCAATTCCCAAGTATTTGTTTGGGTGTTAAACCGTTCACAACGATTTGTATTCTCAGTTGACGCATGCCAGCCACCTAGTAATTTTAGCATTTTTTAAAACAAATAATGCACCAAAAGCACAGTGAGTTATAACCTATAATATTAATCCTTATATTGATACTAAAATATCTTCTAGATGGAAAAAAAATTCTAAAAAGTACATAATGATAAACTTTAAAAACTAATTCATAAGAGTGCTATATACCAATAATACTACAAACAAATCTTAAAACCAAGCAAGTTTAAATATACCTTTAATTAAGTCAATATTCACAATACTGCAAAACAAAGGAAGCACTAGCTCATAATATATAGTATCTGGCATTTATTACAAATTAAAGTTTTGGGTAATGCCAGTAAGTTCTTTAATATTATTTTTATACTAATTTAATAATTTATACTAATTAAATTCTTCAACAGAATTTTTATAAAACTTGTATTTCTAAATGAATAATGTTGGTATTCATTTTAAGTGACTCCTCGTTAAAGGAAAAACATTATAAATGTTTAGTAAGAAATTAATTTCAGTTTGCACCAGTAGATAACATTATGTTTGTTTTGTTATTATTTTGTCACCATCCCTAACCATCCAGACACAGATAACACCATAACAGACACTTTTTACATGGAGTGCAAAAATAAGCATGCTTGACACATTTTAATTTGTATTTTCATAAAGACAAGAAAACAACTGAGACTCATAAAAAGATTTGTGAAGTTTATGATGTTGATTGTTTAACAGAACACACGAGTCAAAATCGGTTTGAAAAATTTTCTCTGAAGGATGACCAATATTCTGGTTGCTCTTCTGAAGTTGATGATGACAAAGTGAAAGCTATAATTGAATTGAATCAACATATAACTGTCCAAGAGATAGCAAAACAGTTACACACAACTTAAAATCAAATATATCTTGAACTTGTTAAGAAGCTCGATGGATGTTTGTGTTTCAACAGAATGCAATCCTGCAATGAATACACATTTCAAACAGAATGCAAGCCACCCTTTTTTGAAACAAATTATCACTGGAGATGAAAACAGGACCGTCTAAAGTAACATTTATTGAAAACGATTATGGTCCAAGCATTATTAACCAGCACAAACCATATCAAGAGCGGTATTGCATAAAAAAAATGAATTAATTAATTAAAAGATCACTTTATCAAATTGATGGGGTTATGCCGAATACCTTGTATTCAATACTTTCAGTTGCTTTCTAGGAACCGAATAATGAACTTGATGTTTACTACCAACAACTTATGAAATTTGAGGAAGCAATGAAAGAGAAAAGGCCAATTGAAAAGGAATAGTATTCCACCACGATAATGTACATATTTTTAGCAACACACTTAAAATTATTGGAGCTTGATTGGCAAGTAATCTCGTATTCCCCAACCTTGCACCATTGGATCATCATTTCTTTCAAAGTTTACAAAACTTTTTAAATGGTAAAAATTTCAGTAATAACGATGATTTCAAGTTCTATGGCTACATGAAGTTACAAGAAAGATAATAAAAGGCTATTGAACAGAATGGGAGATATTTGATAGATTAAAGTTAATTTTTTTTTTTTTACAGAAACAAATAAGTTCCATTTCACATTCTATCTATCAGTTGGCACTACAACCCTGCAATGGGTCCTGGCCTCCTCTATGAGCCTCCATCATTTGGCTCGGTTTTGGGCTGCTGCCTTCCAATTTTAGACACCAAGCAGATCTTGTACCATGCCATCCATCCACCGGAGCTTGGGCCATCCAACTCTTCTTGGACAATGGATTTCCTCTGCCATGACTCTTTTAGGCATTTCGTCGGGACTCATCCATGCAACATGCTCTACCACTCAAGGCGTCCCAGCCGAACAAAGATCATAACGTCTATATCTTGGAGCAGCAGATAGAGTTCCTTATTTCTTCTTCTTCTCCAGCCTTACCGGCCCATAGATTCTTTGAAGGATTATTTGTTGCTGTGACCTGTTATCCAAGGCAAGTAAACTCCTCCACTCTCTCAAAGATACAGCTTCCAACGACAATCTGTCTTTCCTGAGGTGTGGCTTCTCCGGTGTACATATATTTTTTTGGTTTGCATTAATAGCTAGACGTATGCATGCAGCAGCTCTCTGCAGACTCAAGAAAGACTCAGTAAGAGCAGTAAAAGATCGTGTCACTATATCAAGGTCATCCGCATAACCGAGCAGTTGGACTGATCTATTGAAATGGTGCCATTATTCTGGATACCTGTTTCTCTTACTACTTTTTCCAGCATCAAATTAAACAGAAGGCACGCTAGAGATCTAGAGATCAGAGGCTCATGCAGTGTTCTAACTATATAAGCTTGGAAAGAGTTGCAAATATCAGGGTCATGCAACTTCTGGACAATCCACTTGTTATTCTTTTCTTGCTTCTTATATCTTGCATTAGTGATTCTTGCCCTGATTCATGCTATCACTAGGAAGTGGTCACAATCAATGTTAGCTCCTCTAAAGGTTCTTAAGCTCAATAAGTTGGATCTATGGTGTGCACTTATTAAGAGATGGCAGATGGTAAGGGGATCTCCATGTCACTTTGTGTATCCTGTGGTGGCGATATAGTGTGGTTGACTTTTCTGTTGGGGCATGGCAACTGATTATGGAGTAGTTGTAGAAGGTTCCCTCGATCCTTGTAATGCAGATACTTTCATTTATATGATTGAATCTAATGACATTCTGTTACATTCGCCCTTCCACAATAAAGCCGGTTCTAAAGCTATGGTTTCTCAGGTGAAAGCTGTAGTAAATTGTATATAGTCTTTTTTCAATGATCCCGCTTCCAGTCCTTCGAATTTCTTGGATAGCAGCTATGTCATATCTATACTTGTCCAGTTCATTCAGGAAGATACAATGTCTTCTGGGTCTGTATAAAGTTAAAATGTTCCAAAAGGCTAAACAAAAATCTATTTGACGGTTTCCATGTCGGTTAACATGAGGGAGTTCAGCATTATCTCGTTAAGGTCTCATGATGTAGAGGTTTCAGAGGTGAGGGTTATCAGACCTCGCCCTCCTAGTCAGGTGGAGGAGCTGCCTTCTCTAAGCCTACTAAACTGCTTCCCCATCCGGGGCAGCTTCCTAAGGGAGGTGACCCTAGAGTATGCAGTGTATGTGACCTTGGTCTGTAGTATGGGAGTGTGGGGTGTATGTAGTATGATGTATATAGTGGTACTGTGAGTAAACGTCGGTGTACTGTTCTCCCAACCTGGAGGGCAAGTGGCTGTCTGCAGTTTAATGACTGAGCGATGGGGCCACCACCTCCCTATGCCACATCTATTTCATATTAAAAAAGCAAAATTACTTTCTTGCCAACCTATATATTGTAATATGCTCTTTTTTAGTGAATAGTATATTTTGATGTTAAAAGGGTTTTGATATGTTTTATTTTATGTATAATTTTAATATTGCTATTTGTTATTTTAAATTATAAAGCAAGCTAACCAGTTTTCTTTGTCTAAAAAAAATACGTTATTTTTTAAAAACAAGAAAGATGGCGGTGCAC
>NW_027116653.1:593590-596916 GCF_000696795.3 Halyomorpha halys | reverse complement strand
TTAACAATGTAAAAGTTTTCATTTTTTTAGTTACTATGTTTACGACTGAGTGACTTAAATGTGTTAATATTACAGATGATTTAAACACTGAATAATTATGCCTACAAAACCTATTATATTATATAATAATATAAATATACAAAACATACCAACAACATAGATGTAATCACCAAGGGAACAGGCAGCAGCACCACTACGCGGAATCCTCATGGGCGGCATTTCAGTCCATGAATCTGTAAGTGGAGAATACTTCTGCACCAAGTGAATGCCATCACCATCTTCTAATACAGCACCTCCTGATCATAAATAAAATATTATTAAAATTCTAGGCACACAAGTTTGAAGGAGAGCTTCAAAATCTCAAATAAAACAGTAAAATTAGGTAGGAATAATAATACATTTATAGAGTATATGTTGCTACTGGCAAATATTAAAAAAAAAAAAATTGCTAAAAAAGAAGGAAAAACATTTTATGAAATACTAGAATAAGATATTAAAGCAGCCAAAACAGTGTTCAAACATTCAATATTTGTCTAATCTATTTTTATTTGACCAAAAGAAAACGTGAAAGTAATCTTGAAGCCTTTTTTTTTTGTTAAATTCATTTTGTAATTATTATTTTCACTTGATAAACCAGATTAATCTATTAAGCTGTTTGCTGAATTTTCATCATGAAATTTAAGAGATGAAATATTTTTTCCTTTTCCTAATTCCAATGCCTCCAGCATCCAATCCGAGTTAGAAGGAATTCGCTAAGCAACACATTTTTACAAGTGCACCATATTTCCGATATTAGGAACCACACTACACCAGAGTTCACTGGAAATATAATTTTTTTTTTATATTCCAGTACATAACTTGAAATGTCTTGGGTTTTGAAGTTTGTTGATCACAGCATATGAGAAATAGTTCTCATGATATTCTTTGACTTCTAAGCAGAATCAAAAGCTAAAAAATGGATGAAATATAAAAGAAAAAGTTAAAATAAGCGATATTTGGGACACACCCTACAACCATTAATAATTAAGGGATATATACAATGAAAATACTACTTGATTACTAACCAGTTACAAAAAGGTTACAGCCTTGAGTGGCAACAGCAGGGGAAGTCAGAGCTGTCTTCATAGGACTGACCATAGTCCAGGTGTTTGTTGTGGGGTCATATCTCTCACAGGAATCGAGTCGACCAGAACCATCCCAACCTCCAATAGCATAGATTTCTCCATCAACAACACCCAAACCTAGAAAAGTAATAAACATTTTCATTTTTCGTTGACGAAAAGGGTGTTGAATATTGCTTCACTATTATTATTTGTACTAACAAGATTTTAAGAAGGATATCAGATAAATACATAAAATTGCTAATATTTCGTGAAACAAACAATATTTGATATTTTGGACACAGTTATAATGGTTGATTTTTCATTATTTCTAATAATATAACAAAGAATATATATTACATGAATTACATTGTAATTTAATGTAATTTTTATTCATGAATTTGGATCTAAGAGAAAATAATGGCTGAAAAATTTACCATTAACATTTATTAATGACAGTAACAACTAGTATAATAAAAGTAAGCAATATCTAGAAAGATATAAACAAAAATAATACCAAGCTCAGAGCGAGGGACAAGCATCGGTTCCACTTCTTGCCAAGTATCAAGTACTGCTTCATATCGAAGTACATTCCTTGATGGGCCACCATCTGGAAATTCTCCACCAGCTAGGTAAATGTTATTCTTTCCACTTGCAACTATTCCATGCTTACTGTAACAGTGTTTAAAATGTATTAAATTATTTAGCTAATGGTTCAGAATGTTTTTATTTTTTGTTACGAGATAATGGAAATCAGCAAGAATCCTATTCCTCATCCTAAAAATTCCAAATAAATATTACAATAATGTGTTAAAACAACTAGTAGTAATTAAAATATATAGTCGATTTTTTTTTTTTTAAATATTAACTGAACCAGGTGGATGTTGAACCCACAATCTGAACCAGACACTCTCAACCCAATGTGTTCGGCTGTCATGTCCTCTAACCAAACACTTTATATAGTGGATATCATAAAATTAGACAGGTTTGAAAAACTATACCACTGCCAACTCGCTCCACAACCCATCTCACCATTAACTGATAAAAGGTTAAGTATTCTCTACCTGTTGTTTTAGAGTTCATTTTAATAAAATAAAAATTGTGTTAATCAATTAATGGTAATAGCAGTTCAGTAGTAATGAAAATAAAACTTTTAAAAAAAGTTGAGTAGGACATAAAAAGTCATGAAGTCAATTAATAAATTAAATTAAAATCCTCAAATAGTTAGTAATAATTTTAATAATATTAGTGATCTTTTTGTTTTGTTTTTTGTTACAACCAAAATGATCCTGAAGTTATAACTGTATATATTGTATAATATATTGTTATAACCAAAATGATTACAACCAAAACTAAATTCACTGTTCTTTTCAAATAATACCTAAACTAAGACATTGTACCATATATTAAAAAAATGTGATTGTTCAAATTCAATAAATTTCCACTGTAGCAATGAAATGTTAAGACTTAGTCAGAAAAATGAACAGACCTTATGGCAAATGGCAAACATGCTAAAGATTTCCAAGACTTGTTGGACGGAGAGAAGCATTCTACACCCCGTAGCACAACTTTATCATCCTCACCTCCAACAGCAATAATAACCTGCATAAAAATAAAGTAAAGTTATGATTACATTTGTAAAAATATACATTGCTAAGATATTAAATACAGAAATTAAATTAAAATAACTGAGCGAAGCACTAACTAGAAAATTCAGCATTAAGGTAGAAATTTTAACCAAACAATAAATAATGAATATTATTTAAAAAATACAATTATTATGATACAAAATTCAATAGTTGGTATATAGTAATACAATTTCCTAATATACACAAGGTAGTCATAATACTTCTTAGTTATAACTAATTATAGTTGTATATAAGTATGAAGTGTGTTAAAAACATACAAATCATGTAATTGATTGAGAATATAATAAAAAAAACAACAACATGGTAAGTATAATACTGTTTTAATACGTTTTGATATTTCGACCTAAGTTTTAAGTTTAACATCTATTAGGACAGTAAAATAATCTGATAAATAACTCAAATAAATAATTAAAGAATGTTCTGACAAAATTGATCTAGATGATTACAACATTCTCGAAAAGAAAAAAAAATTTACTTCAGTTCTAAAAGAGTGTAATCAGAGATACCAAATATAATATAAAATACAAATATCAGAACCATCATCTATATTTCAGTACCCTAAATTTCATTGAAATAT
>NW_027116653.1:592696-593440 GCF_000696795.3 Halyomorpha halys | reverse complement strand
TACACACTTCATAATTTGAATAACTGTGATGCTGCTATACTGGAACAACCCTAGCTGTACCCCTAGGTTGCCCAGATGAACTAATAGTAGGAGGTTACATAAAATGTTTTGTTTTTGTTTTCAATTGATGAGTTTTAGTATATGTTAGTAACTTTGTTAAGATTGTTTCAATTAAGTGTAATAGTTCACTATTTGATTAACTAAAAATTGTAGAAAGGAACTTTTATTCTATTCTATTGTTATAGGAAAGTAGAGTAGTGTTCTACTTTGATGTATTTTATTTAGTACTTCAGTCATAGCTCTGCAACCTTTTATTTATATTATTATAAATATAATAATAGAATAAACAATAGTTTATACTATTGTTAGCAATCGTCTACAGTCTACTTTCTTCAGAATTACAAATAGAATACAGTCTTTTCAACTATGGCTTCAAGTAAGAAACTATGTGTTCATATTATCAAGAAAGGAGAAGGAAAGTTTGAGTTAACTGCTTTGTCCATGGATAAGATTGTATGGTTCGGCTTACCAGACCAACTGAAGGATTTGGACTTACATAAAGGATTAATAACAGTTAAAACAACTGTTAAGTAGTAAAAATTATATTACTAACGTGGGAGGTTACAGAAAAGTTGCTGTGCCTTTTAAACCAGAATTGCTACAGAAATATTTAGATAAAGATGATAATTTCAGAATTGGTGATAAAAAAAACTAATGCCAGCAAAATAAATAAATCATACAAAA
>NW_027116653.1:567162-592646 GCF_000696795.3 Halyomorpha halys | reverse complement strand
AAAAAAAAAAAAAAAAAAACAGACACAATCAACCAGTAATAATAAAATATATCAAATAAACAACATGCTTTGTACAGAAAGTATCAATTCTTCGTTTATCTTAATAACACAATGCAAGTAAATGCAAAAGCCAATGAAATTTGAATATATATTACTTGTAAAAATATTATGCATATGTAGTGTAATAATAAATAACATTATTAATTCTCAATAGCAGATATCAGATAGCAGATAAACAAAGACAGTCAATTAATATAGAAATGATTAAATGAACAAAAACTATTGAACACTACTATCTCTCAATGAAAACAAATCATGAAACAAGCTGCATACTTATTAAAACAATAAATATTAAATCAGTATTAATAAATTCTTAATTTATTCTGGGATGTTTCCCAAACCCTCCAAGCCACTTGAATATCCATCTTCCTACCATCCTATTTCACTCCTGCCTATTATGGGCAAAATCCTAGAAAAACTCTTATAAAAATGCCTCTATCCAATCCTTGACTCATATCATGTTATTCCTGACCACCAGTTTGGATTTAAAACATCTCATTCTACCATACAACAGAGTCATCAAGTGGTTGATGTCATATCTTCCACATTGGAGCACGGTATGTACTGCACAGGAGTCTTCCTCAATGTTGAACAAGCTTTTGATCGAGTCTGGTATCCAGGTCTGCTCTATAAACTTCGTCAATTCCTACTCTCTACATATTTCCTTATAATCTGCTCCTACCTCACTGATAGAACCTTTAAAGTAAATCATAACCTAGTCTACTCATTTCTCTTTTCTCAGTCCACCAGTGTTCCTCAAGGTAGTATCTTAGGTCCCATTCTTTATACGGTTTATACAGCTGACATCCCAACCCAACCTAACAACATACGCTGATGACACATGTATACTATCTGTAAACAACGACCCAACTAATGCATTACAAACACTACAGACACACATAACATCTATTAAAGAATGGTGTCAAAACTGGAGAATCAAAATAAATCCTGACAAATTCCATCAGATCACCTTTACGCTCCGTCGTAAACCTCTACCAACCTGTCCTGCAGTCTCCTTTTTAAATACTCCACTAACGCCTGTTGAACAGATTCGATACTTAGGACTCCATCTTGATAGAAGACTTACTTGGAATCCACACATGACTGAAATGACAAGAAACTACTCGTAGATTTTATATGAATATTGCTATAACACTTACTTGACAAACGCTCTAAACATCCCATTCACTACAAAAAATTAGTATACACTACGATAATCAGACCAATTTGGACATATGGAATTGAGCTCTGGGGCTCCACCAAACCATCAAATTCCTCCCACATCCAATTCTTACAATCCAAAATCCTACATAAAATCCTTAATGCTCCTTATTATGTTACAAATAAACTCATTCACAAAGACCTTAACATCCCTTTCGTTTCAGATTTGACCCAAAACAGATATGCGTCTTTTCATTCCAAACTCCTTAACCATCCTAACCCATTAATTATTAATCTTTCATCCCTAACAATCCCTGATAATCCTCCGAGGTATCTGAAAAGAAGATGGCCACGGGACCTTCTAATTTAAATTAATGTTTGAAGTACCACCAATGGGTGATTCCTTCCCAAGATTTTCAAGTGTATATGAAACATACAACATATTTACTTATTGTATTATTTTGTACAGTTGTAAATTATATTAAATAAATAAATTTAAAAAAAAGATTATTTTGGGAAATGTCCACTTAGAACAATACTATAAAAATAATGGGGCTTTAGAGTCTTGGAATAATAAATAAAAGAACATAATAATTAATACATAATAAAACAATAGCAAACCATAATAAAATATTTAAACAAAAACATACTTAAGACATCAATAACTTAAGTATTGTAGACAAAAAATTACAGGAGTATATACTTAATTAATTAACTAATTAAAAATATATATTTGGAAATTAAACCATGAAACAGTTTAGTAATAAAAAGTACTTAAAATGAACTGCCCACCAGTCATAGAGAAATAATACGTTTAACTTCTTGTACCTCCAAATTGGTATTCCATTATTTAGTTTACTGTATATTAGCTAATAATAGTATGATTTTAATTTTTTTTTTTTGTAGGAAATCCAGCCAGTTTTTGAATAAAAGATATAAATTTTTCCTGCTATTTCTCAGGGATTCTTGAGGCATGTGTTCTGGTATTAAATTACACTGAATATCATTTATAACAATGTTCAAGAAACCAGACATATTATACCTGATAGTCATTATAACCAATTACTACAAATATCAAGCAAATATGAAATAGGAATTTTTTAAAATCAATTATTGCTACCAAATACCATTTAATTTGGATGATGTAAGTTAGTAAAAACAAATTACTAAAGCTATGAAAATCCAAAAATATTTGTCACTATAACTGGTACATGGTTATATTCAAGGTGTTTATAAGTGATACCCAGTGCAGTTTAAAGATACTGCTTGCATTTAAAATTTTGAATACAACTGCACACTCTACATAAAAATCTCCTTTAAATGGTGCCTTCCTTTTGCTAATTTGTTGAGTATTTCATCTAGAAAAGGAATTTATCTAACAGAAATACTATGTAAGAGAAGTGGAATATTTTACTCTGGAAAACAATAAAAAGGTTTCTGATTTAAGCAACTAACTACACTAAGTATATTATTAATTCAAAAAAATAAATCACCAATATATAATAAAAGAGGACTCTACACTATACACTACGAAGACTTGTATTAATTGAGAAAAAAAAATAGCAATAAAATGAAATCATCAGTCGCCAATGTACAAGAATAATTGTATAAATTTTAAATAAATATTTAGCCTATGAAATTTTGCAATTAAAAAACAGAACAAGTTTTAAAAAAGGATCACAATAAAATCTAATAACATACCTGAGGTTCTATATAATGCTAAAGCCTGAAGTGGTTTCTCTAACAGGTCCATAAAAAAAAAAAAAATTAAAAATACTGAAATAAAATTGACTCTCATACCTCTCCAATTAACTGAAATAATCAAGTTAACAGATTAATATCCAATTTAAATGTGGTAATCATCCCTATTTTTCAATTCAGTTAAGAGTGGTTGATAGTACAGGACACACTACATAATTAAATAAATCGAAAAACTAGCAATAAGTGAAAAATATCTAATTTAGAAACATATACAGCTATCAGAACAAGCAGTGTAAGTGCACACAGCTTTAAAAGACTATGGAATAAATTTCTTATCCAATACACATCTTATTTTTCAAGCAAACTAAACTCACTTCCATTTTTTATTACTTAACTATTTCACTTTTACTAAACAAATCTTTACTCTAAGCTAAAATACTTTTACTAAAGAATTAGGAGGGAATAACTTAACAAAAGTGTTCAGAAATACATAAGTATACACTTACCTGTGTGTAATGAGAAGAGGACCTTGGTTTGCTTCTACTTAAAGGAAGTTCTGCCCTTCGATCAGGCAATAAATGGTATAGCTTGGCTTCCTCAATGAGCTGCATGCACGAAGGGCTATCCTTAACAACAGGCAAGGACTCCACTCGATCTACCAGGAAGTAAGGGCTGATCAAACCAAGTCGAACAGTCTCTAGCACCTATTTGATTGTAAAATGTCACATAAGTACTGTGCATAAATAAAAACCAAAAACAAATAATAAATAAAATTTCAGGTTACAGTCAAATAATTTTAATAAATAGATTTGAAAAGACTAATACAACCCATTAGTAATATTGACCAGATTTTTTTTTTCAAAATTTGTTTTTATATAACAGTAAAAAATTTATGTTTGAACCTAAATTTGTCCTATTTTTTTAAAAACTGATCCCTGTCATGGTCATGATTTAAAAATCACATTTAAGCCCACAAGTAAATCGCGCCCATTTTTATGGGATCAATAATTCAATTAGTAATGTCTAGTACTCACTTGCCCCAACCATAAGAAGTAAGGGCGAGCAAGGTATATGGAAGACTAATTATTAAAAAAGCACCTGTTCTGTTCATTCCTAAAGGAATATTTTAGAGATATTATCATTGAAAAAAAAGTTAAGACTTGTAGGGGATACAAATTTTAAAATCTTCAGCGACAAACAGGAAAGTGAGATGTGGAACATAATTGTATGGTTTGAATAAAAGAACTTCTACATCAATGCACTGGTCCAAAATAAAACATGAGAGTAGGAATCAGTTCACACCAAAAGAACTTATCCTATAACAGATCTACACTAACCCCATCTACCATGTTTTACCAGGGAAACTATGAACTAGCAATTTACAACCAGAAAAAGTTAAGAAGAAAAGTAAATCAAAATACATTTTGTTGAACATCTTCTGAGGGTTCCAATTACCACAAAAATATAAAAATAAAAAAAGGCCTAGAAATAGATAACACAAGGTGGAATTGATTTTTTTTTTTTTTGAGTTCACCTTAGGAAACTATTGGCTGATTTCTAAAACATCAATATTTATATTTCATTCTCATTGAAGGACGGCTCCTACTAGTTCGGAATTTGGGTTTCATGAGACAACTGCACTTACCTTACATTAAACTGTATTCAACTATACTAAATTTATTTATAAAGAAAAAGGTTTAAAGATATACTAAATAATTAATTATTTAAAATAAGAAGAAAAATATGTTTACTACTTTAAAGGTACTTACAATACCTTTGGAAAAATAGGTTTCCTTTGGTCTGGTAAATGTAGGTACCATCGGGAGACAGCTTTAAATACGATCTCTTCTCTCTCTACTTGGAGTGCATCACTTTTCGTTAGTTCAATTAACTTATCTACAGTGAGGGTGAGGAACTCTTCCCCATGATATACTTCCCAAAAGTTCCTATCAATCAAATTTCAACTATCATTGAAACAAAATTAATTAACAGGATCCTTCTGCTGCAAGACAACAGTATTCTGAAATATAACATCAGATTTATTTTAAGAATATAAAATAAAGCATCAAACAATACAAAAGAATATAATTCGAAAAGATGAAGAAATAAAATTTACCAATATAATAATACAGAAATATAGTGGCACAATTTTACGTTATGGTTTTGTTGCTATTTTTCCATATTTTAGTATTTAAGTTCATCGAAAAATTACTACCTTAAATAAATTGTTGACGCAGTTAATTACCTTCCATTAGTTACACGCCTTCCATCAATAATCTCAAATTATTTCTAATAACTGCAGAATAAAAAAACGTACTCAAGAGCATATTCAAGAGACAGGTTTTGAAGTTCTGTACAAGCGTGAACTTCTGCGAAGCAGTGAATGCCAAGGCAGTTGGTAGCATCCATGTGGACACGTAAAAATCTACAAGCAGCATCCTTCACAGGTAACACCTGCCAATAGGTACAGAGTTAATAATGAATAATGAAAACATATTTATTAAAAATTCACCCTGGTAGATATTTTTACATAATAAAAATAAAACATTAAAATATGCTAGAGAGAAGTGAAGATGCACAAATGGTTGACATGATTTCCCATATGAAATCATGAGGTTTTTAAAAATGCATGAATATGGGACAGTGGTCCCGAAACGTTGTACAATGTCATGAATAATTAATAAATAACTCTTTCAAAAATGGAAGTCATTAACCTCAAAAAATTTTAAATGAAAAATAAAACATTAAAATAAAAAATAGTATAATCTTAACTGTTAAATCAAAATGGGAAACACTAACAAAGTAATAATAAGTAAAAATAATTATGATAAAGCTAAACATTTAAAAGAGAGATTAAAGTAGAACAAAATACACATGAATAAATGTGTCCCATTTTTTCATTACTAACATAAGTAACTAATTTATTAATATGAACACTATATTTTATCTTTGTTATAACCATTTACAAAGTAACTAACCTAAGTAATAAATTCAGACAAAAATAGATGAAGGATACATGATGCAAACAAATCCAATACATTTAAAATAAATATGTTTCATTTTGAAGAAGTTTGATCTTTCCAAATTAGTAATAAAACAGAACTTTAAATCACATTAGTGATAACTGGTTGGAACAAAATTTATAGATAAATAGATGTAATGAAGAAGTTCTGAATAGCTTTGATAAATTACTGGAAGTATTTATAAAATTCCAATAATAATTAAATTATTACAAAAAATTTGTAATTAAAAAATAATGGATTGCTAACAAATGACATTACTTGAAGAAGATTCGCAGCAGATAATAATGCTAGCACATTGTTCTTCGTAATGTTAACAGATGAAGTATAGGCATAATCAAGCAATAAACCAACCATGTCTGGGTCAACACCACGAAGCGTAACAGTATTCTGTCTGGACTCAGCAAGTGCATTTAAAAACATACCCTGAAAAAATTAAACAAAATAGCAATTATTGCATTTATGATTTAAAAAATCAAAGTGAAGTAACCTGATACCTTGAAATAAGGGCTAAATGAGCAGAGTACATTTTTATGAGCTGGAAATTTGTGTCCTTCCACAGCAATGGTCACATCGCAGAGCTCCCCTCTTTTTCTTAAATCATTGAGCCCATCTAAAATCTAAAATATACTATGAATATTTTAACAAGAGTATATTCACAAGCCAAATGATACATTAGACCAACCTGGGCAGCATGAGAGTTTTCTGTAAAGACATATTCATTACCCCTCATTTCTTCCATTGTCAGGTCCATTGAAACTGGCTCAGAATCACACTCACTGTCGCTATTTAAAAAAGCACTCAATGGACTACAAATATTTCTACAGGTAACTGCACCTCGCCTATTTGTTGCCATAAATGAAAATTCTATCATTATCATTTATCAGAAAAAATTATTTACGATTTTTAATAGAAACACAAGTTAACTATCCAAAAGGATAAATTATGCATAGTGATGAAAAGTGGTGATAATTTTTAAAAGCACGAGACATTAATTAATGAAAGTTTCAACCTAAAGACAAGTTTATCAAATATAACCTGTCAAAACTAGTTATAACACAAGGGAACCTCTTCCTAGGAGTAAGAAAGTTACCAATTAGGCTTAAGAGTTCCAAACGAGAGTTGGGCAATAATTAGCTGTAGTTGAAACCAATAACTAAAATTGTCATGGATACGATAATTATTTATCAATGGTTTATTCATGATAAGTTTAATAAGGGTCGTATCCATGGTAATTTTAGCTATTTCAACTATTGCTAATTTTTGCCTATCTCTGCTAAAAATAAGTAATTTTGTCCATGTATCAACTTAATATATTAATTTTTGATGATACTATTTACAGATTTTAAAAAAATAATAATTTTTTAAGGCAAACTACAGCAATAGTGATGATAGCAAATACACACCAACAAATTAACGGATAACAACTGCTATTGTAAAAAAAAGTAGGAAATAGTTTTAGAACTAATAGCCTCTTCCGAAAAACATCCTTAGTTGTTAAGCACCCAATTGCGTGGGTAAACGTCGGTTTATCTCTGGAGGGAACGAAAGTCGACAGTTAAAATGTACGCAAAGTAATAAGTAGGTGGACCAAATATGGCCTAGGTTCAATTATGTCCAAGTGCTGCAAAAAATAAAACAAAGATGGCAGATATAAAACAAAAAAGAGTTAGCATCTGTTTCTACACGTAGACAAGGACTTTCGGCACCAACCAAGATAATCATGACCCAGAAGGGGTCAATGACTACTGTGGCTTTGTTGCATGAATCGAACATTTTGCGGATTACAGAACTTAGTTTCCAACTCCAAATCATCAATTAAGAATAAGATTGAGAGCTTGTTTGCTTTTATTTGTCGAGATGTTTTTGAGGAAAACATAGTAATGTATTCTATGTGCCTGCCAAACGAATTTCCACTAATTGTGTGGTGAGTATAACTGTCGACTTGACACGGTGAATGTGTGAACAGAATGTGAAGAGTGGCCTAAATTTAATCATATATCACTAGCTTCTAAAAGAAATTGTTGTATGATTTGAATCATGTTGAAACTTAATTTTGATTTTTCCTTGGTAACAAATTGAAGTTGACTGTGTAGGCCATATTCGGGACACCTGGTCTTAATATGGCCTATTGATAATGGTTTGGGTAAATGCCCTAAATTCCTCCTAAATTTATTTCCTAACTTAATTTTGAAAGTAGATAGATTACTCTACCGCACTACTGATACTGTTATTGGTATTTGGTGGGGGGGAATAAGTCCGGCAAGTGGGTCTTGTGGTCCTTTATGCCAACCCATGGCGGCTACACTAGTTGCCGCCGCATACTAACCAAGATGGGAAGGCCAGTTGTCACATACAGTGACAAATAGAGAAACTTGGATACTAAGTAATAAAAGCATTAACCTGCTAGACAGGTTTGAAAGAGTAATTCTGAGGAGAATCTTAGGGTCATGTCTTAGGGTATGCGAGAATGGTAATTGGCGAAGAACGAAAAATGGTGAAATTTTTGGGCTCTATAAGGAATGTAGCATCTCCGCGTACATAAGAATACAGAGGCTTAAATGGCTTGGCCATGTAATGAGGATGAGCGAGGAAAGAGTGGCACATAAACTGTACAGTTACGTTCCGGATGGTGAGCGACAACGTGGTAGGCCGAAGGGCCGATGGAGGGATGCTATGAGACGGGATCTGCGACAACTTAGGATCCCAGTTACCCTTACAGAAGATAGACAAAGATGGTTGGCGGCCGTTGAGCAGGCCAAGGGCAGCTTATTGCGCCAGTAAAAGAAGAAGACTAACCAAGATGGGAGTGTCAAGATTATTCTTTCGGGACAGCCGAAAAATAAATATTAACTGTGTGAGATGGCAACACTGCGTGGGCAACACTGACGAGCGAGAGCGGAGAGAAGTTTTTTGATTTACAAAAAAAAAAAAAAAACAGTGATAATGATAGTGCGAGTGCGTATGTTTGTCCTAGTTTGGTGAAAGTTATATTATTTGTGATTTTGACTACTGAGTTGTGAGGGACTCTTTCTTTTATTATTCTCTAACCAATAATGTAAGTGTTTAAGCTAATATAATATTGAGATATATGGTATTTTTTATTCTTCATCTCTCTTATTTTCTCCATTAAGAAAAAGAGACTATAGCCCCTACAAACTGCCTCAGATAGGAATCTAACCCACAAAGTTCTGAACCGTGCGCTCTGGGATCTATGCCCCAATCCGCACGGCCATCGCGTCCCTCTCTACCGCACTAACTGCAGGAAAAAAATCAGGCCAATTGATTGGACATTGAAGGGCTACAGCATTCAAACCTTTGGCCGGTGTATTCAAAGAAGAGGGGTTCCTCGCCAAGTATTATATCTACTAACGTTCTGTCTCCTGAGATTTCTACATTTAAATTACACGTTTATACTTCACCAATGAACATAAAAAGTTTTAGAGAAAACAACTTACCTCGTCACATACAAGCATTATTAACAGAAAAACGCCGGCAAGAGCGAGGTGGCACAGAACAAGATGTCCCTCGGACAATACTCATTACAATACATTGACTAACAGACTAAAATCAGAAATTAAAAAACACAGAATACAAAATTTACAGAAAACTTAAATAGCACTGACAAATCATTATGGAGAACTACTAAAATACAAATCTTTCAACCATTCACTTCTCACTGAAAATAAGACTTGGACACGATCAGATGAAGAAAAAACTCAAATGTTCTGCAAACGCCTCTTCAAAACTTTTAACCCCCATCCCGCTATCCTTAATCCAACCCGTCTTGAACATGTTGAAGCAGAGATTACAATTCCACTCCAAATGACCCTTCCTCCTAATGCCTTTCATCCCTCAGAAATAATTAACATCATCCACCAATTGCCCTCTAAAAAAAGCTCCTGGCCACGATCTTATCACAGTACACATTCTGAAACAGATCCCTCGTAAAGCCATTCTATTCCTTACCTATATCTATAATGCTACACTCCGATCCAGCTATATCCCTGACCCTTGGAAAATGTCTATTATAAAAATGTTTCCCATACCCTCCAAGCCACTTGAATATCCATCTTCCTACCGTCCTATTTCACTTCTGTTCATTATGGGCAAAATCCTAGAAAAACTCTTATTAAAACGCCTCTATCCAATCCTTGACTCATATCATGTTATTCCTGACCACCAGTTTGGATTTAGAACATCTCATTCTACCATACAACAGAGTCATCAAGTGGTTGATGTCATATCTTCCACATTGGAGCGCGGTATGTACTGCACGGGAGTCTTCCTCAATGTTGAACAAGCTTTTGATCGAGTCTGGCATCCGAGTCTGCTCTATAAACTTCGTCAATTCCTACCCCCTACATATTTCCTTATAATCCACTCCTACCTCACTGGTAGAACCTTTAAAGCAAATCATAACCTAGCCTACTCAGCTCTCTTTTCTCTGTCCACCAGTGTTCCTCAAGGTAGTATCTTAGGTCCCATTCTTTATACGGTTTATATAGCTGACATCCCAACCCACCCTAACAACATACGCTGATGACACATGTATACTATCTGTAAACAATGACCCAACTAATGCATCACAAACACTACAGACACACATAACATCTATTGAAGAATGGTGTAAAAACTGGAGAATCAAAATAAATCCTGACAAATCCCATCAGATCACCTTTACGCTCCGTCGTAAACCTCTACCAACCTGTCCTACAGTCTCCTTTTTAAATGACAGATCACTGGTGGGATTTGTCAGGATTCGATACTTAGAACTCCATCATGACAGGAGACTTACTTGGAATCCACACACAAGACTGAAACGACAAGAAACTGCTCGTAGATTCCGATTGTTACAACACTTACTTGACAAACGCTCTAAACTTCCCATTCACTACAAAAAATTAGTATACACTACGATAATCAGACCAATTTGGACATATGGAATTGAGCTCAGGGGTACCACCAAACCATCAAATTCTTCCCGCATCCAATCGTTACAATCCAAAATCCTACGTTAAATCCTTGATGCTCCTTATTATGTTACAAATAAACTCATTCACAAAGACCTTAACATCCCATATAACATCTTCGTTGCAGATTTGACCCATAACAGATATGCGTCTTTTCATTCCAAACTCCTTAACCATCCTAACCCATTAATTCTTAATATTTCATCCTTAACAATCCCTAATAAACCTCCGAGGCGTCTGAAAAGAAGATGGCCACGGGACCTTCTAATTTAAATTAATGTTTGAAGTTCCACCAATGGGTGATTCCTTCCCAAGATTTTCAAGTGTATATGAAACATACAACATATTTACCTATTGTATTATTTTGTCAGTTGTAAATTACATTAAATAAATACACGTTTTGTTTTCAGTTAATATCCGTAAAAAATGGGGATACTGTAAATTTTAGAAATGCAATTGAAGCAAAGAGAGGTCTATACGCCTTTCAACGACATCAATAATGAGAGACACGAGCATTATTAGATTTAACTTACTGACCCTCTGTTTAACGTTTCCGTTTTGGTTGTTCGTCCACTCCAGTCCATTCCGCTTAGCTCTACATGTGGGATTACACGTCTTAACTCTTTATTAATATATTTTATTTAATACAGAGATCACCTCATTTGTTTTTCAATATGTAACTTATTTTTTCTAAAACTATTGAACGGATTACGACATTGAAAGAGTATTCAAATGATTTTTATAACCGATAAAATTTTAGATTTTTAATAAACTTGAAAATGATTTTGATACAATAGAAATACGAAATTCTATTCAAATCAAAACTTTCCATTTATTGTTTATTTTTATTAATGTCTAACTGAAAAATGCTAGTAAATAAAATGAATTAATACCTTTTTACATTCATAGGTTCAAATCTACAAGTAATTTTTTTAGATGTCTTCCAGTCATAAGCTCACTGAGCTAATTTTACGTAATTACAATATTATAACATGTGAGTAATTTTAAAAACTAATAGAAGGTTAATAATTAACCAATGACACTAATAATATTAATCAATTAAATGGAATTTTCTATGGTAATATTCAACTGTCAATTGTAATATGCAAAAGCCTTTACTCCAATCGTTATATTTTCTTATACAATAAATTATTATATTTTAAACTACATTTAAGAGGATACGAAGCCATGTTACAACAATAATTCACATACTTTTCAAAGAGGATAGAGTAAATCTCTATCTTTGCTCTAATTTTTTAAACAACTTTTAAAAGTAAGAAAAAAACGCAATGCATATTTCAAAAGAGCATATGTTTCAAGCAAGGTGAAAATATAAATAAACATATATTACTTAAAAAAGAATAAGGTTATGGTGACGAGAGACAGCGAATGTCTGGTTATTATCTAATTTCCCTTAGCATTGAAAACATTTTGTAAACAATCTAGATATAGTAGATGATAATGTGATAAAGTTTTTTTTAAAAAATACTCTTTTTGTCTAAATATTGAGAAATGGATTCATCGCAAGTTAAGAAAAATTGTGAGCATTTAGGTAGGTTGTAATAAAAATAAGATATTTTATAGTACATTCTACGAGCTAAGAGATATCGGAAGCATATGAACTGCGAGTTGATTGGCATATGTCACGGCCCCAGAACACAATTGAGCATGGGCCATCCGCTACGGAGGCCAGCATCGCCCTTCGGCGTGAAAGGTATTCACATAATGGCACATGGCTCATTTTTACCTGGTGAAGCACTCAAGACGGACGTTGAAGAAATTACGGGCGCGGTTATTCATTTGTATACTGCATAAAATTACTATAGAAGTGTGTACCGTACTAAAATAATTAGAAACAAAAATGGCCCAAAAGACGATTGTGATTGCTGATAATCCACCGTAACAGGATAAGGTACGTAAGATTTTTTTAATTGTTACTTATATTTTTAGGTTAGATATATTCCTTATTATTTATATTCATATTTCATTTTTATGAGTTATCTTGGGCTTATTTTAAATACGTATAGAAAGAATCTTACTCACGAAAAATGAGGTACGGTAAAAATGTTTAATTATTACGTAGTTTTTATCGTTTTCAGGTAAACTAAAATATGCTGCTAGACGACCTTTGCGGAACCATCAGGGGAATTTAATAACTTTATTCCCATGTTATGTAGTAACTTCGAATATACTTAAAAAAAATATCCCCACTTATTGCCCAAAAGGATACACATTGGAGAGTGACAATACCCCCACAAATAAGATTGGTATTAACATTGCGATTTGTAGTGACTGGGTGAGTAAATAGACATGTATTTGTACTTCAAATAAAAAAAAAAAAAGTGATTTCTATCATAATACGTAAACTTTACACCTACTATATATTAATAATTGTATGTAATTCATGGCTATTAAATAAGCAGTCAAAATATTTTGAGGTTCATTCTATATCGCAGAATACGATTCGTCAAATATTATTTGTTCAAATTCCTTAGGTATTTGGATTGTAGGACTAGGTGTTTATACTCGACCAGGATATACTCACAGCTTTGATAAAAATGGTACATTAATTCGTATTGGTATGAGATTGAACCATGATGAAAACTCATTAGCGTTGAAATTTGTGCCTTGTTGGCCTACTGTCAATATGATGCCAATAAGATCAGATTTTATGAATTATATCCACCAAAATCGAATGAAAAATATTAGTGGTAGACCAATGATGTATAATCTAATTATTTAATAAATGTATTACCAACTTATTTACCAATAAATAAATGTGATCTTTTATTTGTTTTACTTACACTTTGCCCTTCTGATGAATTTATGTTTTTTCAGTTAAATATTTCTTTTAAAAATTCCTCCATTACATTATAAAACACCCAAATGGGTTTGTAAATTTCTTCTTCTCCCGTATTATGCCGAATCTTGTTTTGCTTTTTTTAGATGTATTCGAAATACTGATATCAATGTCTCTTTTGAGGAGAAGATGGTTGGGAGTGCAGTCATAAAAAATATACAAATAAACAAAATTAGTTAATTGTGCCGGCGTTCCGATTTGAAGATCAGGTCGAAACATGGCACAAATAAATCTGTTTTGGTTATTTGTATATTTTTGCTGACCGCATCCCCGACCATCTACTCATTTTAATCATCGATCAACTATTAACACCTCATTAATGTCTATTTAATTTTTTTTTAAAGTTCCGAAACAGGTATTGGGTGAGTCTGCTGTGGATTTCATGTATCATTTACCTAAAAACATCAAGCCAACGATCAATGTTGTACATATAGTTCGGACGGGGCCCAAAGTTACTTCAACCTTCCATCGGGCGTGGCTGATCTGACTCGATGACAGGCACAGGATTCGGTTTTTTTTTTTCTTCCGAAAAGGCGCCGATAGTGACCCTTACCTCCCTATTTTTCCTAACTTTGTGGGATGGTTCCGACCCGCTCAGTCAGTTCAGCTCCTGCCGTCAAGAAAGTGCGTTACCTGTGTTTTGATCTGACAGGCTCACCGCGCCCGATTACTTCACAAACCTAAGGTCAATGTTTTTTACTTTAGATATTAAATTCACGCACTTCACTGTTTTCCGATACTTGGGTTATAGTCATTTTCGTCAGGTACCATTACCGTTTATGAATGGGAATCGTGTGCCTGTCAGGCTCACCGCGCCTTTCTGGTGAGTCATTCAGGTTCATCGCACCTCTTTTCTAGATTTGTCTATGAATTCTTCAATCGTTATTTCAGTATTTCTTTGGTTTTAGGGAGACCACAATATTCCGGCCTTTTTGGTTTCAACGACGAAAAAGTGTTGGTATCCTACGTCACATGCAGGAAAAAAATTGTACTCCTGGTTTTTTCTGTGCTCGGAACCAAAGCCATTGTTAAAAGTACTGGAGAAAAAAAAACAGAGGTCATAATGCTCACAAAACTGGAGGTGACACTGCTAACAAATTGTGCGACACATACAACGTGCAGCGAAATACACATCGATCGCCAACGACTGTTTTCTACACTATGCTGAACTTGGGAGGGATCAATTCCTTGGTTATTCACCTCGGGAATCAATTGGAATGAGTTCCAAGAAGAATTTTCCCCAAAGAATTGTCACATGAACTGTGTATTGGACAACTTCAGCGAAGAAGCCAGCTGAAATCCGGCCTTCACACATCCTTGAAAATTCGTCTCAAGAGTCCCTCCCGGCTGATGATCGTCCAAACCCAACCCCTCCCCACCTCTAAAAGTAGTCCAGATGTTGTGTTTCCACGGTCGAAAAAGGAATATTTCAACACAATAAATAATGAAAACAAAGAAAATGAATTAAAATTTGATCCGAAAGTCAAGGAATTTCGAGTAAATAAACCGTTCACGTGTTAGATTAGGTTTATACTATGACGCCTTGCGTTTGCGTTCAGAAAACAATTACACCTGACGTTAACAAAACATCGGGTGCTTGTGCAAACACGGTAGCGGCAGCACTTTTGAACACCCTCTCCACTTGGAGACATATGGAGAATGTGCTTCGAACCAACGCGTATCTCTTGAGCCTAAACCATGAATAGAAGATGAGTGTTGGTACTTTGTGCATTAGAAGCAACAAACGCTAGACGTCATAGTATAAACCTGATCAAACACGTGAACGGTTTATTTACTCGAAATACCTTGACTTTCGGATCAAATTTTAATTCATTTGATATATATATTTATTGTGTTTTTACTTAGTAAAATCCTTACATTATTGAAATATAATGCGCCATTAAATTTGATTTGGTTAGGGAATTTTTTTTTAACTACTTAAAGCTTATAGTATCTCGTTGGAAATTCAAAATTCATGTTAATTGTGAGGTTTTAAGAGAGTGTGAAGTATTTCATCATTTCTGTTTGATTTTATGACTTAAGTATTGGTCGGTCACCATTAAAAGCAATTATTCTTTCATGAAGAACCTTTATGAATGGGTATGGGTTCACGAGGGTCTGAACAAGAACTGTGTAGAGCGTGTTCAGCTTTTAAATCCTGGGCTAAAGCACAGAATAGTGCTCAGAAACAAGAAAAGGTACTTTTATTGTGTCTTACTTTTTTGTATGATTTTACTGTGCTTGAGAAAACCTTTTCGTTTGCTCAAGAATGTTAATGAATGTAAATTAATAACTGTTGTTTGATTTAGCTTTCAATAAATGCTTATTTAGAGATATAATTTTTATAAAATTTATATGTTATCATATCCTGCCCATTCATTTTCTATTTATTTATTTTTTCTTGGCCTTATGTTAGCAGGGTCTATTTAAATCGAATATACTAGACCTTTCTTTGTTAGATCACATTTACAATAAACAATAATTTGATAATTATCAATTTTATTTTTCATTTTCCACTCCATCTGGTGACATGATTCACTTACTAATCTGATCCATTTTGATAATTCAGAGTTTTTGTGGATCTTTTTGGCCTAGAAATTATATTTGAAACTTTTGTTTATTACAGTTAATTGTATATTGTAATTACAATTCAATAGCTGGTATTTCTATAATTTATTAGCTCTGACTAATTATTAGTTGATTGTGTCAAAATGATTTTATATTATTTTTCTTTCAAACACTTTTAAAGGTACTATTTCCTAATTAAGCTCCAATGGCAAGGAAGTTAAAACCTACTTATATTAACTGCTTCGAGTTAGTTAAGTCCCAATTACCATTGAAAAGGAGGGATGGGACAGCCGTGGGGGTTGGGGTGTAGGTTCATGCTTGGTTCGGAATATTGTGGGTTTACCAACTAGGACAGTTAATATTTATTTCCTGACAAACAAATCTTGACACTCCTACCTTGGTCAGTATACGGCAGCAACTCCAAGGTAGTAACCAGGGCTTGGCTAAAGGACCACCAGGCACATTTGCCAGATTAGTTCCCCCCTCCAGGATCAGTACGAGTATCACTGATAAGGATAATTAAGAAGGATGTATCCCTTTTGAACAAGTAATAGTCCACATTTGTGTTTCTAATTAAAGCTGTAATAACTACAGTATGAGTAGGTTTTGAATTTCTCGCCATCGGTGCTTGATTTGTGAACTAGTACCTTTTATTAAATATTGGTTTTTGCTATTGGATTCTCTTTATTTTTACAACATGTTTATTTTAAAACTTTTTCCATAGGTTGAAGCTCCTCCATCAAAAAATAAAGATTGTCCATTAGATATAGAAGAATTAGGTAATTTTTAGTCATTTTATTTATTTATTACATATGTACATTTTAATTGTAAACTAGAGTAAGTGGAAAATTGGAATAAGTGGAATATTGTATTTCTAACAGAAAAGAGAAAATCTCGTGATATCTATCTGATACCTTTTGGAGTAATGCTTGAAACACCTCACACATGCTCAAGAATTTTTTGTAGAATCTTAAAAATTTGCCACTTTTTCAATGTGAATTTACACCAGTTCTGCATAAATGTTGATGATAAAAATTGTTGACCTAATATATACTTTTTTTTTTAATGAAAACAAAAAAGAATCTAAAACTTTGACTAATATTTAAGTGATAAAAAATTAGTTATAGTAAAAGTCTAGCAGGTTAATAGAACTGTGGGTGTGAGATCAATTAGAAGTTGAATTAATAAAATTTCAAAGTCCATTTCCTCTGGTTTATTTTATGGAATTTCGGAATAATATTGTAGCTATCAGTTAAACAAATTACCATCTTACCAATTTCAATTACTAAAAAATTCATGTGAAGGCTCATGTCTGACATGGCAGTCTTGTGGGATATGCCGAATATTTCACATGAAATGCATACAATAGTTCGTAACACAATGGGTATATGCTCTATTCAGCTAAACTAAAAACTGGTAAAAATATATTCCAGAGGTATGATTCCTCGATTGCCCTGTAAGACAGCCTTGTTACAAATGGCCCATTATTTCATAATTCAACCTCAAGCCTTTCAACAGGTAAATCTAGTTGGAACATACTTCATACAATGGCAGCTTATTACCCAGAGAAACCAACCAAAGAACAACAATCTGATATGAAGACATTTTTCTATACATTTTCAAATTTCTATCCATGTAATATTTGTGCTGCAGATTTTCAGAAGGAGTAAGTATGATTATATCCTTAATATTGCCTTTTGTTTTGTTTTTCACCTACTATACTTTATCAAATTTTTTTTTTAGTCTTAACACCACAATATTTAATTGTTTATGTTCAGGCATTAATTAGAGCTAGAGAGAGTAATATCGACTATCATAAACTAAAATATTGTGTCATCATTAAACTAAAATATTGTAATTTGTAAAATCTTGAGAAGTTATTTTTTCCATTTTGTGACATAGAAAAAGATTTTTTAAAATAAAAAATAAAATCTTTAACAAAATCAATTTTTTAGAATAAGTATTAAGACATTCTTAATGTTATCGCACTGCTTGGATTGCTATCTTTTAGTCTTTTACGAAAAGATGGGTTATGCAAAACATATTTTGATGTGAATAGTATATAACTCTAATCAATTTTAATGTATTTTCACTCTCACACTGTGATGATTAACTATATTCCTCAGAAATATTGACAACCATTTTGTTTCCTATAATAGGTATCTAAAAATGTCCTAATTGTTTGTCGTTTAGCTTGAAGGAAATGCCTCCAGAAACAGAATCAGCCGAGAAGTTATCACAATGGCTCTGCAAGATGCATAACCGTGTCAACGAGAAACTGGGGAAACCTATCTTTGATTGTAGTAAAGTTTTTGAAAGATGGAAGGATGGCTGGAAAGATGGCACTTGTGATTAGTAGATAATTAATTTTTTGTTAGTGTTTGTAAATATTGTTTGTATAGTTTGTTACTTATTGACTTTTTCAAATAAAATTTACTATTTCTTGTTGTAATATTTAAAACATTTCATGTTTTTTTATACAATATTTATACTTCCTAAACTTTGTTTAACATCTGTATATTTCCTTTGTAATGACTCCATATCATTATTTATTTTGTTTCTCATAAAAACCAAAATGCTTTTGTTAATTAGTAAATGTATAAAAATTTTAAATTTTTTGTTGATAATACAGTATGTACATGCCATATCATTGAGACTTAATGAGGCTCCGTACTGATGAAAAAAATCAGATATGAGATATCACCATTTAAGCCATGGTAGTAATTGTTGAAAAAAGTTGTTTTAAGGCTAGAAAAAAAAATTAATTGAGTGCATCATACAACTTTCACACACCACCTCTGAAATAAAATTAATTCTTGTACATTTCGAAACTGCTATTTCTTTATTATTCAGAATAACAAGCTTCCCCCTTCTCTAAATGTTTGTCAATAATTTAGTTAAAGTAAAATAAGACTGTTATCAAATTTATCCATTGTCTATTACTATTAATTAAGGATTTCTTGAAGTGGAAATCATTTTCTAGTTGGTTAAGTGAAATTCATCTTTTCCTTTAATTAATTATCAAATTCTTTCATATTTAATATTTTTCCATTTTTTATTACTTCTAAAAATGAGAGATGGTTGAATTTCCTTACTTATATATGGTTTTTAACAAACCATCAATAAAATATCATTGGAAGGAGGGAGAAAGCATTTACATATTTAATTTTCTCCATTCTTACTCTTTAGCCTTTTTTTATTTTATTATTGTTCAACCATTATAATATTTCAGGAATAGGATATTTTTTTTAAGTTGACGAATGTTTAAGACTAAATTTATGTTTAACACCAACATTAGCAAGTATCTGAAGAGTGCTTAATTGGGTGAAAAACGATCATTTTTACTGAAATAGCGAATAAACTCAACATTAGTGAGGCTATTACTACAGAGACTGTTGTAGCTGAGCTAATTTAGGGGAGGCCTAAGTGATCTCATTTTGGTTGACCATGTGACCCCCCTTTCTGGTTATTTCTGATAGAGAGGGGAAGTTATCCACAGATAACCAACCTATTCTAATCATATTGGGAGTCAAGATTTTATCTTGTGAGGCCGCCACAGAATGAAAGTCAACTCCAGATTTGGGGCCCTCTAATGTTAAGGTGGTTATGCATGGATCTTACCAATCTGAAATCTGTGGGCTGTGCTAGTTGGAATCCCTCTAGGCTGTTGACTTTTTTTCATTGACTAGAGGTTCTACAAAATGAAAAACCTGACTCCCCACCATAGTTAAATAGATTGGTCACCTGCAGATCCCCTCCCCCGTATGTCAGAAATGACCAGGAAGGGGGTCGTAAGAAAAAAAAATTAACTGATTCGAACTGACCCCGTTGAACTCGCTCAGCTACAAATCACCCACCTCAGCGGTCGCATTTATATGTAGCGGTGCCGATTCGATTTCGGTTGGGCAGGTTGACAGTCCTAGATTGACCGTCACTCCTATTTACTTCTTGCTGTTGCGATTGAGGTCCGTGTTTGTGGTAGAAGCTGAGGAAATTGAAGCGTCGCCTTAGCAACCTCAAGTCTGCAGTGGCGCTGTTATTTCTGAGTGGCCTCAGAATGAAAACATTTATAACAGAGATCCTGTACTCCAAGTCAATATGGTCAATGGTTCTCGTTATCAGATGGCCCGTAACGGTTTTAACGGTAGAGTGGGGTCGCTACAATGCTCTCTTGAAGACGGAGTCTTGGATGATGTCTTGTATGGAATACTGGTTTGTTACATTAGCTCCAGCTATGGTTGTCGCTATTTCCTATGATTGCAGTTATCTTGTAATGATCCTTGTTCCATCTATCTCAGCCAAAATTTAGGTGTTTATGGTGGAAATATTGGGGTTAAGTGGAATATCGTGAAGTCAAGTCGCTCTACAAATTGTTTTTTAGAATACCCTTAGGTAGTGCTGTTAGGTTGGTCTAAGTAAAGAAATGAGTGGAGAGCATCAGGATATTTAATTTAATATTTAAGAATATTGTGTAATATTAATTTTTCAAAACTCCGTGTGATGGAATCTAAAAATAAATTGATGATTTAGTAAGTCTGTTAGGCACTTTTATGTGCCTCAGTTCTTGTCACTTCTTGTGTACTCCATCTTATTTACTGCATAGTTTTTCGTTTCAATGGTGCTGACAACAAATCACGAGTACCGAATAAGGTAGAATGATGGATCCGTCATTGAAAACAAATGGGGTATGATTCAGTTCCAATATATCTTGTTGCTATGATGAGAGATTTTTACATGCAGAGCTGTTAGTTTAACTTTGCAAACCTTAATGAATAATATAAATGAAACAGTGTTCCCTTATATTTTTTACCATTAATTTGAGCCGCCCTGAGTATAGTCTTGTATTTTGTTACTTTACAATGGAATATGAGATGATGTCCCTATTTATACCATTTCGAAAATATGTCAAAGTATGTATTATTTGATTGCTCCTATACTTTAAATAGAAATTCTCATTTCGATTTTTTTTTTCTGCGAGATTGATATAAATAGTTTGTTTCTTAACGAACTATTTTACTGCACTTTTCATACATATATGTACATAAGAATTATATGAACCTTCGGCTTGTTATAGGTCTAATTCAAAGAGCCATCGGTCCATTTTTATTATGGTCCATGATTACTGAGGCCCTTTCATATCCTAAAAATTATTTACCAATTAAAACGTTTATCGCCCATCTTCTGATGAACATACGCTTAGTTACTGTGCGAGTATATGCTTCCCAGAACTTCCATGACACTAATTGAGTCGTTTATTCTTCAAGTTGTTCAAATTATATTTAAGATTAGGGTAGTTTTTGAAAATGAGTGACTCAATTTCTTTTCAATGTATTTTCTAAATTAATTACTGGGCTCTTGGTAAACATATTGTTCAAATAAATTTCTGAGTAAGCTACTTTTTTTTCTCAGTTTTGATATTTTTGAAACTTTAGTTGAATGTAGTTTGAGATACGATGTATGCAACTAACAATCCATAAAAATAATGAAAATCAACATTCATATTTGCGGATTAAGTATTTTTTTTTTATAAAGACGCACTGAATACAATAAAGTCTAATCGATTAAATTTTGTTTCAAAAACTAAGACAAAAATCGATATATAGTATGAGCTTTTGTTTTAATGTTATAAGGTTATCTTTCCACTAGCCGGTGATACCAGTAAGAGATACCACTTAAAATAAAAAAAAAAATAAAAATGATTGCCATAACTAATGTCGCCTCTCCTCATTCATGCACTAAAAGGATAAAAAAGTATTAAAGCTCGTATTTGCTACTGTTGAGTACTCAAATAGAATTACATCAATGTAACTCAGATAGAATTAATTCAATGGCACTATTGAATGTTTTTTGAATTGAGATATGTAATGTTTCAGATGAATACGCGGCTCTTAAGTAACTGTAAGGCTTGCGTGGCCTTCAAGCGGTGGGTGACAAAAGGCGATTCCGATAAGAAGGTAACTAGATATTCCAGTTATCAAGATCACGGATTTACCTGAAATAAGACATAAGACTCAGGCACGGGTTTAAACTTTAGGTTGTATTTATCGAAAATATGTCATTTATAACCACTTCATCTAGATCGGCTGGCAACATTACATAATATATAATTAAACATGAGAAAATTTAACCGTAAGAGAAAGTTTTGGGAGATATCAGTCGACAATCATTGAAGGTAATTTAATGAATTTTATTTCATAAAATCTTTTATGCCCATGACAAGCTCTCAGTTAGTCGAATATTCCAGTTAAAATAAAAAACACCGACTTGAGCATTGTTATTCTTAACATTTTATTCTGAAATATCTACTATTTTCTTCATTTTGGAATTAGCAGATGTATGTTGCGCCAATGATAGATTTTTTAATAATTCTAAACACCAAATTCATCCCGAGGAACTGCAAGACAATTCTTATTTTCAACTGAATAATGATGTCTTTTATATCCAAATATCTGAAATCTTTTCTGAATTTTCTCTTTAGGAAGTCTGGTAAGTCAATTCAATAAAAATTTGTTGAGATTAATAAACTTTCAATTTGAATGTAATTTATTTTAAATTGACATAAATAAAGAGCAATGGTTGTGCTAAAGAGGAGAAGAATGCACCAATAAGTAATGATAAAAAAAAGTGAGAACATTGTTAAGCAATGTACACATGACATGATTTCCTTTATGAAATTCAAATTTTTGACTGATTATGTGGTTTAAAGTACATGAATATGGGACAGTGGTCCTGAAACGTTGTGCTACAATATGTTAATTTAAAATAAATTACATTCAAATTGGAAGTTTATTGACCTCAACAAATTTTTATTGAACTGAAATCTTTTATATCTAAATAATGAAATATTTTATATCAAAAATTCATACCTACTGCTGCTGATTAGGTAATTAAAAAATGTCTGCCTCTCGGACTTGGAATTGTAAGAAATTAAATGTACTAAAATTAATTTTTTTTAGTTTTAAAGTTTCTTTAAAATAATGTTTTTCAGTCTTTCCTAGTCATATAGTTTTATAACTATCGACAGTTAAGGTAAAAATATCACACTGTAAGGGAGTATCTGAATGTCTCACTACCGTAGTTAGAATGTTTATTAAGGGTTGTTTAAATTAGAATGAGTGCACTTTTACCAAATGAATTTTTTGTTTGTAGTGTTGATTATATAATTGACGAAACTTAAAATCATTACATTACTGAAATTGTTCCGTGAAATGAATGAAAATGAATACCATTTAGAAAAGGTCACAGAAAAATTTCCCCAACTTTTTTTTTCAATAAAAACACGAAGAAATCAGCATACAGAGTACTTAAAAACTAAAAATGCAGCCAACTTAATTTTGGATTGGAGCTTTAAGATTTTTGTGGAGTAGACGTGTAGATAAGAAGAAAACACGTGTATCTTGCTGTCTCTATAATAGTTAGTCAACCAAAATTATTCGATTCGTCAAAAATGTTTTTGCGATAGTTTTTGGAGTGCAGATCGATTTTGATTTACTCAGTTTATTTTTATCTTACTAAGTATATTTCCGCCTTGAAACTTGTTTCTTCATTTTTCTTATATATGAACTAATCCTTGCTCAATCCTCATGTTTCAAAGACTGAGGACTCCAAATTTGGAAGAAGTAGCGTTTGAAAATGAAGTAAATGCAATAATTATGAAATCAAGGTGAAATTTCTGTTTACTCTTTTGAGCCGATTGGTGAACTTTCTGGAGTAGTTAAAGAAGGAAAAAAAATTCAGGTTCCTTTAGAAAGAGCAGTAATCAGTAAAAAGTCTAATCTATGTGTATAGATCTTGTTTTTAACTGAGTTTATCTAACAGTTACCATTTAATTTGAATAACATCTATTCAGGTTGAAATTCATGGCCCCTCTGCTATCCGAGCCTATTGGACGAGGAATAGTCTACATTCAATTCACAGTGTGAAGTAAAAAAAGTAATCCAAAAGTAAAGTATTAATACTAAGTAAAGAAGTAAATCGTTATCTACTTGGACGTCATGTATATAATATATTTATTATTTTTCCGATAGTCAATATTACTGTAAACATTTTCTTATGATATCCCATCCCTTCTCCATAATGGTCATTAGTGTTGGAGGACATATTCGTTCTAATTTTCGTATTGAAAATATAATTGTTCTTATTAAGCAGTAATTGTAACTATAGTTCATAGTCTTTGAAAACTGTTTATAATAAAGGCTTCAAATGGTTATAGTTCAGGATATTCATGGCTTCTCTTCTATGATGAGTTAATTTCACAATCTTTCAACAAAATTTAAAATGTTACAGCCCGAGGAAGAGAAGTCATCTTCGTCAAAAGAAGAGTCAGATCATAACGAATGCCCATTGGACACACGCGAGTTAGGTGAATCCTTATTTTTATGAAATATGTATATAATCAGGAATATGGATTAGAGTTTTACATTCACTTACGGTAAGTTTTGGTAATATATAATATAATATAGTAAGTTTTCGACGGAAGAAAACGTTTTGAGGTCTTTGAATCGAAATGAACAAGCCTCACAAAATGTTCTGTGTGTGAACAGCTTGACTTAAAAACGATAGGTCGTTTAATAAGTCGAAACTGAAATAACATGTTTAAGGTGGGGATGTTACAGTAACTTTTCGACTGAACTGTGTCACTTTTTAAAATCGATTTTTCCGATTTTCACTGAAGTATCTTTAGTTTTTTTTTTGCTTGAAATAATTAACTATCTTACGTTTTTACTCTTAGTAACAATGGATAAATGAAAACTATGAAAGGATTTGATAATTAACCTAAGGAGATAGCAGGAAAAATATTTTTTTCAAGTTGAAAACACATTTCCGGAAACAAAAGTAGTAACATAGGCTTATTATTTACTGTTTGAAATCTAAAAAATTTTGAAAAAATAATATTTAACTTTAAAAATCGTAGAGTGTAATGGCGAATGGCGAAAAACGCATAAATAAATGTTCTCTTCTACTAATACTAACCTGCCCGGTACATGGCAGTGTGTTTTCCGTTTCCCCAGTCTAATTAATGTTTTCATGTCACAATAATTATTGAATTATAATTAGTTTTTTAAATTTCACTTATCCTTAAATTTAAGTTTCCCAAACCCTCCAAGCCACTTGAATATCCATCTTCCTACCGTCCTATTT
>NW_027116653.1:532574-566061 GCF_000696795.3 Halyomorpha halys | reverse complement strand
GTTTAAATTAATGTTTGAAGTACCACCAATGGGTGGTTCCTTCCCAAGATTTTCAAGTGTATATGAAACATACTACATATTTACTTATTGTATTATTTTGTACAGTTGTAAATTACAATAAATAAATAATTAAAAAAAAAAATTCACTTATCTTTGTGTGTGTGTAATATATATTTGATCCTTTCAGTTGACAGGATGACTAACCTTACAAAATCATTTTTACTGTTTTCAATATTTATTGCATAAAAATCCAGCATTGAGTAAATGGTAAAGAGCAGGATGTAAATTTTAGTAACAGTTATATTTTTTTTGCTAAAGGAAATGTTAAAATCTGGAACCTGAAATAATACAAAAAGTACTTTTCAGTTGCTGTTGAAATTGGTATTAGTGGATATATTAACTGAAAGGCTTACTTAGAAAATTATTTAGGAAAAGTATTACCACAGTAAATAATATCTGTTCTAAAAGGGAGTGAGGATTAATTTAAACTCGAGGTTAGATGGCAAGTGAAAATTGTGTTCCTCACTAGAGTTGTTTATTTTTTTTTTTTCTAATCACTCAGAATTCTAATGTTTTGAAACTTTACCAATTGTACATTTGCAGCATAAGGGGAAACACCATTTATTTGAATAAAGAAAATTATTATTATATTTTTTAGATTGATAAATTATTATTTCAGCTTTATAGCCATTGTTGTTTTTGAGATATAGCGATCAATAACTTAGTGACTGGTATCTTTCCTTTTATATATTAAGATAAAGATAATACAGTTTTCTATGAAAACCAGCCCAAAACATCACCATTTAAAAGTTCAACTTCATAGGCACTCGTGTTTGATATACTGTATGTGAGTTGTTACAGACTTATACAGTCCACTTTTATTATAAAGAGAATATTTATTTAGATTTTACCAGATCTTGTTAATTTTTCCTATTCATTTATGATAACCTATAACCGTTATAGAATTTTACCTTTATATTTGTTACAAGGTATTGCTGCATGGGGTTTGATGCATAGCATAGCTGCATATTTTCCAGAAAATCCTACAGCAACTGAAAGACATGAAATAGCTTGCTTGTTTCGAATGCTTGCTAAGTACTATCCATGTAGTATCTGTGCCAAGGATTTTCAAGAAGAGTGAGTAAATCAATCATATTAATTCTTGATGATAATTTTAAATATTTAAATATGTAGTTGAGTTGGAAAATTTCCTTTCTCCTTCTATATTAAACTTTGTCATGGTAAAACATTATATAGAACAATTTATACTATGGATTTTTTTTTCCCAAAAAAGGAGCTTATGCATATTTTATTATTTTGTCAGATGTTTATTGTCTGATTCCGCTAAGGTACTATGAATATAATTTGTCAATTTAAACAGTTATATCCGAACCTTAATTTACTCATAAAATAATTTGGCCAATAGTAACACAAGAATAATGGAGAAGGTTAGATGACTTCGTACATTTAGGACGTAAAGTGACACTTTATTTCTGAAGTTCTCAAGCTGGGTGTAGCAAGTGTGTGTACCACAGCAATAATATTCAGTTTTCTCCAAGAGTTTTTGATTTAGTACATTCCTTTTTTATAACATGGTAACACTACTATTTCCTTGTTTATGCTAGAAATCTCATTTCTACAACACTATTTTTGGTTATGTGAATAATTTTGAATACTTCTGCTTATTTAGTATTTAAAAATTTTGTATCTTGAATAGTTTGAGTTAGTTAAAGTTTAGAGCTTTATCAAAGAAATTATATGTGAAAAATAATTTTTAAAATCCTGATTATTTTAGTGATTTTTATTGTTTCTTATTAAATTGAATCCAGTATTCTTATGTGCTCAATTTAATGCCTATTATGCAATTATAATTATACATGTATAATATTAAATGTAAACCTAAGAAAGCAGTGTTATTATTTTATATACCAAACCAAATTATAGAAGATTTAATTAGAAGATTAAATTTGAAATGGTGTTATTTTGTTCTAAGCACATACATATAATCATAACACCAATTTTTAATTAATATATTAATAATATTAGTAAATTTCTTTCAGCTTAAAAGAAATGCCTCCAGAGACTGAATCAGGTGAAAAGCTGTCCCAATGGCTTTGTAAACTGCACAATAAGGTGAACAAAAAACTGGGGAAACCACCATATGATTGCAGTAGAGTTAAAGAGAGATGGAGAGATGGTTGGAAGGATGGCTCTTGCGATTAAATAGTTTGGCATATCAGTTTTATCTTTTATATTTAAAATGGTGCATTTAATTTAGTTATTAGAATCTAGCTAATTTAAAAGTCATCCGAATTTACCTTTTATTTATTATTATACCTATATGGATATTAATTACCTTGGCTTTATGGAAATTTTCAGTGGTGGCATATTATTTGGACATGTGTTTACTCCTGCTACAAGTTGATCAACTTGCAATTTCTGCAAGCTGTGCTCTATGTAATTATATCCAACGTAAATATTTTAGTCTTCAGTTGAGCCACTGTGCTCTTCAGTGCTTCTTCTAAATTCCTTAGTTAGCAAGAATTGTGAATAGTTTTGATTGTGAACAGATGTGGTAATAGGAGGGTTTCGAATTCTAGGAAGAACATGTAAATTTGAAACATATATATATATTTTTTTTATTATAAGGAGAGACAATGTTTGTTTTTCAATGATTACATCTAGTTTCTTTGATAATATTTTTAGTCAAATATTCCATGGAAAATAATGTGAACATCATTTTCTACTAGTTAAGGTGATATGAGGTCCATTTAAGCAACGGAGAAGAATCTCACGTGTTAGCTTCAAGTTTTTATTGATGGAGTGTATCTTGAAGTTCAGAACTACCAGGGAAACTATAACCTTAAGCTCTAGCATTACAAATTTCTGACCTATATATAAAAGAAATTGTATTAAATATAATTAAAAGTGTTAGTATATATCAGAAAAATGGCTCTTAAACAATAGAAATTATAAATATAAATAGGAGAGATAATAAAATGTTATCCATTAAGTCCACTTTTATTGGACATTTGTCCAATATGTCATTCTGTTATGTCCGCTTACAAAACTTTCCTTATCTCTTTGGCTGTTGAGGCCAATGCAATAAATTCTTGCTGTATTGGACTAATTAATATTTTATTCTTATTTAATTATTATTTGCTATCATTATTTGACATTTTATGAACGGTTATCTGGAATGTTTTGGGAGATATATAGATTTCAAATTATTCCAAAAAGTAATAAACCCAAAAATGAACGGGTTACAATGGGAAACATTATTTTCAAAGCAAGAGTACAAACTTCAATAGGTTGTATCTTTACTAATATTGGTTCGAATTAAACAATTTTTTTGAATACCATAAAATTTATACATTTTGAGTTATGTGAGAAATAAAGTATTCATTTCTTCATGACTTTTTTCTTGGGAATGTCTGCTACATATAAAATTAATGGGCTTTGGTAGATAAAAATAACCAAATTAACCAACCTATTGAAGATAGTTGTGGCACAGACATATTCAGAGACAGGCAGACTAATGGCCAAACTCAGAGGGTTCTAAGATGTATGTATAAACTGAATATCAAAATATTTACCCGATTACTATACTCTCCTTGAAAGGGTTATGTAGATCACTTGCTTGGGGTTCCCCCTATTATGTAATCTAAAGGATCTACACAAGATTCATTGTTAACTCGTGCTGACCAACGAAAATGTCTTTGAACTTCCCACCACAAAAAAGTTCTTTTCGAAGTTTGGACACTTGCCTATGGTTACTTTCCTAAAATGCAGGAGGCCCTAGTGAGATATAAATTTTGTAGTCTAAACAAAACGTCTTTCGCTACTTCATGAAGCAAATGAAATATTCATGAATGAAATGAAAATAAACTACTCATGAAAATAAATGAAATAGTCATTATAAATATATTTTTTATTATTGAAGCAGGAATAGCAAAAACTCCCCCAATATTTTAAATTGAATGGTTATTCTGTAACTACACTAAGAAGATCACAACAAATAGCTTCTGGCATGGTCTTTGGTACAAGGAACAACTTGATCACAAAACCCAATATACTCACTGTGAAATGGAAGCCAAAGACAAACTTTTTTGTTGAGGCATGGACAAATTGCAACTTCTTTAGCCAAGTTGGCCTCTTTAATCTACCTGGAAACATGCTATCCTAGAACACCATTGAAGCAACTATCGAGACTAATAGTATACTCGTAAGAGATTTCAACAGACCATCTCTAAGATGGTGCTACTCAAAACAATCCCTAACAGAAAGATGCATTATGGGGAAATGATGGCAACCTGCAAGAAGTTATTGACATGCCACCAACATTTCTGTCATCTGCTGGACAAATCTAGACCAGAACTCATAATAACGCACTATTTTACATGGAAACCACACATAATTCAATGTGCTGAGAAAAGAATACATTTTCTCTAAATACCATATCAATTTCCATGTCAAATAAAATGAAGCATTCATCAAAACTTGAATGATTTGTTTTTAAAATAAATTCTATGGGAGGAACTGCGTTTGAAAGAGGTGTTTTAAGAAAAATATTAATATGGTAAAGCAAAACTAGTGGAGGGAACCAATATGGGACCAACTTGGTACTACTTGCACAATCCCTGAGAATTTCATCAAAATTGGGTTAACGGTTCAATGATCCTGCTCAAAAACAGATTGGGCTACAGATAGATATGAAACCAAATTTGTTCCTTCATTTCTAAAATTTAAAATGCCAAACTTTTCAATTCTGAGGTCATTATTTTTTTTTCATTGTCTGCATGAATACAGAATTTCCTTCTGCAGTGAAGGAAGTCAAAATTGGAAATTCAATTTTTAATATGATTCAAAGGTAGAACTAGAAAGGGTCATATAACAAATAATATCATTGAAGTAACCTAGATGTTTGTTCAGTTAAGGAGAATAAATCTGTCCATATTATCAGATTTGTTAATTTTCTATTGGGAAAAATTTCTTGATATGAAAATGTTTTAGATAATGATAATGTCTAAGCAAAAATAGTGGAAGATATGGGAGAAGATAAATATATTACCAAAGCAGAGCCACCTGCCTATGTAATAATGGATATGATTTTACCTTCCAGGAATCTCAAACTGCTTAGGCAGTAGAAGAGAAATAAATTATTATATGAGATTATTTATTAATTATCAACCATAAATGTGGTATTCCTGGCTGATTAAAATGAATCAATTTAATTAATTTTTTAAAATAATGCACGAATAGTCTCGACAATTAAAAAAGGTATTTCGTTCTACTGTATACACTTAACTATAAAATTTGTAAATTTATATACAATTATTCATGAGGAAAACAATGGCTAATTAGTTCAGTTGATCACATTATTTAAATTACAGAAACCAGTTTAATTGAAATGAATTGACATTATTAAATTTAATTAGATAATTTGTATTATATACCAATACAATTTCTTGGCCCTGCTGCAAATGGCACATAGGCAAAAGGATGTTTTATTGGTTTAAGAAACCTGTCAGGGTTGAATTTTTCTGGTTCTGGAAATAAATCTGCTCTTCTATGTAATGCGTACATTGACACAACAACCTGTGTGCCAACTGGGAGTCTGTATCCACCTGCAAGATATTGTATATTACAATGTTTGCAAACTAATATATTTACTCTGTGTGTGTATTTATTATTTGCCTATAGTTATTTTTAATTTTATTTACATGTGAAAAATTTATGACAAAAAAAAAAAAAAGAAAAGAAATTGAAACAAAATCTGATTAGACCTGGACACATCAAAAATCATTAGGAAAACAACCCCAATCTGTCAAAACTCATCATTCTTTTTTTTCCAGGTTTGAATTTTTAATTTTATAATTATTTATTATAAATTATAGTTATAACTATAGGAAAGTAGTTGAACAAAATCAAGGTATATAATAAATACTTTTACATCTAATCATTATTAATTTTAATAAGTTCTGTTAACATGTAACTGAACAAAGTGAATTATTGAGCTACTGGTAATTGACAAAGACCAGTCTGTGAAAAAACCTATTATTAGTATTTGTTCAAATAGCGGATACAATGTCAAGTTACATATGAGGGAATACTGTTAAACTCAATTAAAATCGAGTCTGCTGCAAAGCAAGGATAAGTGTTCTCTCTAACTCACTTTGTTCTGGTTTTTGACAGAATCATAAGAGTTACACTTGGAGGAAAAAGATGTGGAGTCGAATGGGGTCTGAGAGGAAGGCTTTAGGATCTTGACTCTTGGTTCTCTTCTGTCTTCTTGCATAGGGGTTCAACAATTTTAAGGATAAGTTAAATGCTTTAAGCTGAATCATCAACCAAGTTGAACTTTGGAACAAACATTGGTGGAATAAAAGAGATTCACATGAAGGAGGGATATCAGGACCCACTTGTTCTGAAGGAAAACACCCTTGAACAAGAGGAATCATTCATCTACTAGGGAAGTGTGGTTATTAAAGATGGGGAAATGTTAAAAATGTCAGAAGCTGGATCATAAAAGGAAATGGAGTAAATATTCAATTGTATGTAAAAGCCAGATTCTTAGAAACTCTCTGAAAAGACTTAAGTTAGGTTTAGTATAATAATAGCGTAAAGTAAGTCCTAATCTATGGCGGTAAAATTTGGAAGGGAACTGAAACCATCACCATTTTTACATTTATATACTCCTCTTCAAAGCTTCATTAACTGCTTCTCGTGCAGAATCTTGGGGATTTCTTTACCTGATATGATCCTATTAACCCTAATTTTAACTTTAAACTACAAATTCATCTATTTGACTGGCTGATTATTAAAATTTGACTAAATGTAAATATAAATACTCACTGCCTGGTAAAACCATTTCTTCTGTAATCATTCGAGATACTAATGGTATAGGTGAATAAAGTCTCAAAGACTCCTTTAATACCCTGTTTAATAAGTCCATCTTCTGATAATCTTCCATCAATGGTATTTTCCCTGCTAGGGTTTGAGATACCTCTTGAAACAAAGCTTCCTAAAAATATTAGACAAAATACAATTCTGTTAAAACTTTTTCCATGAATCAGTAAATCATTTTCTTAAAGATGTTTTTATTTATGAAGCAAAATTTTATTTCCATTACTTGTATTTCGGGATGTAGTCCAAGAAGCCAAAGAGTGTAGCTTAGTGCCATTGTACTTGTGTCATGACCCTAAATATTAGAATTTATAAAATTAACTTCAAGGTTGTAATAGGTTGTATTGAAATATTAAGGAATATTTTTAATCTTATTAAAATATATGTCTTTGAACTGGCATGTAGTAAATCTAAATTTGGTCGGGTTTTGATTTCACCTTATTACCAACCTCAAACATAAATGTCACAACTTCATCTTTAATGTCCTGATCAGTTTTGAAAGCTGGATTATTTGTTTCTTTTATTTTGGCCAATAACTCTAGGAAAGCAATATTTTTCTTGCCACCTAAAATAAATTTATAAAGTTTAAGGCTAAGTGTCGTTCATTTCTTTGAATTCAAAATGATTGTTGTTTAAACTTACCATTTTTAGGCGATTTTGAACAATTATTTTTCTCATTCACCTTTCTTTTCAGTAACTATTCCAAATGAAACATTGGAATAATTTTTAATACATTATCAACCAATATGCTATTAATGATAAAAGTGATTGCCTCACCTCTAAAGGAAGAGTAAATAGAACTTTTAAAAGATCTGCTTCTTCCTTTCTTTTGCCAAGTAGAATGTAAATTGGCTCAAGAATATTCAAGTAAGGGTTGTACATTTTATCTCCCAATAATTTAGTCATCCTAAAAATCATCTTTACTTTAAAAGAAGGCATATATATAATGTTCTATATTTATATTCTCTTAGGCATTTATATTTGTTTATTATTATTATTATTATTTTTTTAACAATTATTTTTAATTTAACTTTTTAAAAGATTAATCTTGTATAACTTATAAGTGACACAGACCATGTTTCTCCTCCAAGTTTGTAGCTTTTTGGTTTAGTATTATTTTGAATCAGGAAGGATTAATCTATTCGTCTTGAAATATTCTATACTTAATTATGGGTCATTTATATGACTCTGCCCCCTACTAGTAAAAACAAGAATTTGGTTTCTGAAAGCCACATTACAGCTCCTCCATACAAATCTTGGAATAGGTTTCTAAATTTGCATAGCTGGGATCCTTGGTGAGTTATTAAAATAACCTATATGAAGAGAGCAATTCTTCCTCTATTTTACTATCCTGATACTCCAAAATTTTGAAAATCCTACTTGATTCAACCTTACACATCTTATAATGTAATAAGGGACCAAAATATATATTTCTTCAGCTTGTATGTTAAATGCTGAAGAAATGAACTAACTTTTTTTGTTTTATTTATATTTCAGGAGGAATATCTGAATGTTATTTAGAAGCATGGTTATTGGTTTGTAAAGAATGTTTTAAATATGGGATATTTAGTTTATTATTGAAGAAACAAATCTGGAACATAATCTAGATGTTGGATTTTTTGAAGGCTAATAATAAATACAAAGGACACTACATCAAATCCTAAATCAACCCCTCTCATTTTCTAATCTTCTAATTATTTATAACAAATAAGAAATCAATTAATGTTGTTCGATGAAAATTTACCTTAAAACAGATTTAGGATATTCATCCTGTGGATTAGTTTGTGCTTTCACTTCAGTTCCCATAGCTGTCTCTGTAAAATTAGTAATATATTTTTAAGTTTCATTGCCTGATTGATAATAATTATAATAAGTACAGCCATTCCCCAAAATATTTTGTCTACAAATCAACTAAATCTACTAGATTTTAACGTAAGGTAATAGTTATAGTATTATAGTAACGTAAGGTAGTAATTAACTAAAATTTTAAATAAATATGTTTTCATTCTTCATTTTTATTTAAATTCAGCATTGTTTTTTTATGATTGTCTAAATTTTTTTCATATTCATCAACTTTATATAGAAAGAATAATCCAATAATAAAATTATTTTACCTGCTACTACATCCAAAGCACAGTTTGACATATAAGGTGTTATATCAAAGGGAGTTTTCCCCACTTTTTCTTTTAGGCAGTTTACTAGAGTCATTCCACATTTATAGAAAATTGGTACGAAAGATTCTAAAATCTTGAAATGAAATGTTGGTGTGATTGCTTTCCTCCTCTGGTGCCACAAATTTCCTGAATCAAATGTGTTGTTTGAGGTTTATTTTGGTTATTTATGATGTTTTACAGTTTAAAAAATTAACTTTTTCCCTAAATGTTAAATTAAAACCAATTTTAGTTACCAAAATTGAAACTGTACATCTAGTAATGGTTTAAAACTATTAAATACAAAACTGTTAATTATTTTGTCCTATCTTATGCCTTTAAGATTAAGTGTTTACAATCATTGTTTGTGAAGATATTATTAATAAATAAGATGTCTGTAGAACCAAGAAAAACTAATTTTCAGTTCCTACAATTCTTACCTCTACAAAGGGTAGGTATGTAAGTAAGGAAGATGTAATCAGGTTAATATTTCAGAATCTGGTTTTTAATAAATTGTTTTAGAGCTCTCTCAGTTCAAAAACACATTTTGAGTTATTAGTCTGTGTCGAGATTATTTCTTGAACTGATGCACACATTGTTTAACATTTTTTCAAGGCATTTGACTCCTCCCAAGCCTTTGTACCGAAATTGGACACCATCATAAACATAATATGTTTTCAGTTTAGTCCATGAGTCCTTGAAAATAAAACGAAGTAATTTCACCTCAATTTTAGATTACTTTGATGAAAAACTGTATATAGGTTCCAGTCAAACTTCATGACTCTACCAACCATGGTTGGAGGGGGGTACAAAATGGTGACCTACCAAAAGTTACAAAGAATTAATTTTTGAGTTCTTTTAATTAAAAAAAAGTTTTTTTTTTGTCAGTATATGGTTCAATTTTTATCTAGGCTACACAAATGGTAGAGTAAATGTACTTTAAAAGTAGATATTGAATTATTTAAGGTGTATATCCCGTTTATTTGTTCATTTTATTCAAGAAAAAGAAACATTTTCGCTCGTATTTCATTCGGTTTCCATTATACTTAAAACTTGGTTGATCACAAATTAAGGTACCAAATGATCACCCCTAATTAAGGAGTCTAGGTTAAATAGTTCCTGAGATACAGTTTTTCAAAAAGCAACATATTTCCAAAAAATGAAAAATCAAGTTTTCATTTTGTGGAACCGATATTCAAATAAAAGTCAATCGAACTGGCGCCGCTGCAGTCTCAAAGCAGTTAAATTTGAAGCTTCAACTCTCTCGTCTACAAGCGGCCAGTTGCATGGGATTTTCTTCTTAAAGCTCTTAAGCTTTTCATATACATCCCACTGGGTGTTCATGTGTCTTCCATGTACATACAAAATTATGAACCTTCTAAGAAAAATAGGAAAAAAATGTTATTTATTTATTAAAAAATGATTTTTAACTCTGAAAGTCTATATTATATATAATCAGTAGAAAGTCAATTGAATCATAAAAAACAAACAAAAAAAAAAGACGAAGTATCAGCAATATTGCGGTCTTTGAACTTTTTACCCTTGTTATAAAAATATTTTCCCTAATTTCTTTAGGGAATCCTTGCACTTTTCTTTTTATTATTCTTATGATTAACTATAAATCTCTCGGAACGTTCCAGATGCTCATATGATACATAATATCATTTTAAAACAATTTTAATCGGACCAATATTAGCGAAGATACAGTAAAAAAAAAAAAAAATTGCATTGAACTTTGCCTTCAAAGTGATAAGGAAATCGTTTAAGTGGAAGTATATACAAGATATTTTTTTAAGTACAAATGAACTATGAAGAGATACTGGTTAGATTATTTAATATGATTTTTTTTCCTTTCTAAAGTGAATTTTGATGAGAGAAGTAGAACATTAGTACTTTTTTGAATCTCAGTTCATTTGATAATTGTTCTCTTATCAATTTCAGTTTTGTGTTGGTACTCTAAAACTAAAGTATAAAAAGATTAATAAATTAATAATCTGTTAACAATCTTTTTTAAAAATATCAATATATCTTATCTACTTTATTTATGGTGATAATACTTGTTGATGATTTTCATACCATTACTGATGAGGAGTCCTGTACCCAACCAACATTCTAAGGCTTTGTATGAATTCGATTTTGTTGTTATTTTACTCGAAAAAATTACCTAAAAAAGAAGTAATTATAAAGACACTCTCACATCAACAGTTTTAGGAATAATTTTACTAAAATATTTTAAATTGTAAACAGTATTACTTTTAGTACAGTGAAAAAAAACAACGAAAACGTGCGGTAAAAAATATAAAATATGCAAAATCATAGTGTAAAAATACTAGATAAAACATTCAAAGTCTGCAGTAATGAACTTTATAGTTTAATATACAATGATAATGCATTTAAAGCTTATTTGATCATGTTAAAATCAAATTAAACTCGCTAAATACTCTACATTAACCTGAAGTTCTATCCATAATTGAATAGCTATAAAAAAGCTAATTGTATTAAATGATTTTATATTCCTATTATGAAGACTGAAATTCAATTTGTCAGCTACTTAAACCTACCTTAATTTTAAGTTTTAGAAAAAGATGTAAGGCACTTCGTAGAGAGGAGTGTTTAAAAAAAATCTCCCTAGCATAATTCTTTTTTAATTGTTTATTTACATATAAATATACCATTAACTATAAAATTAACAAGCAATGAGTCAAAACAATAGCAATGAACTTTCATTCCAGAAAGACTTTTTTATCTTTACCCAAAACTACTAGTTTTTACTATTCCAAGAATATTCTTTACTCTTGTTTGTTCTTTTGTTTTGTTTTAGGTTTAGTTAAACTCATTTGTTAAACAATGCATGCTTTACCTCGAAATCGTCAATTTTAAACGATAATTAATTAAAAAATAATTAAAACAATCAGTCCCTTTTACTTCGTGGTATAATGAGTAGGTTAACTGTTCTCAGTCGAGCCTGAGACTGTTAATGTGTATTTGCCGCATTTGGGAGATTCCTTTTGAGGCTATCAAAGAACTTGATTACTTTTATCACTGTCGGTAGACCGCTCTTTGTAATGAAGAATGTTTCTCAATACGTCTCAGGATACTACTCTGAAACTGCTAGAGTTTCTCTCATTAGAGTTTGTGGGTGCTGTGTTAGCCAAAATAGGTTCTCCGTAGAAGAGGGCTGGTCTGAGTATACTCATGTTAATCAATAATTTGGGGCGGATAGAAAGGTTATATAGAGATGATATCTATTGGATCGGTATTACCTATATAGTTAATGATTTCTTGTTTGTGAATAAAAATCTATGGGATAATATAGCAATATCCCGAAAGGATTTTTTCGGATGCCAAAGAAAAAGTAGTTGACGGAATTCGATGAAACCTGCTGCTTGAACTATTTCACACTAATCCTCAACTTACCTCATAGTGATCACTAGGGATAGGATTTTTATGTTTTCACATATTTTTACCTGACCATGATATCTTCGATTCCTTACTAATTATAGATGTTTCAAGACATTTCTGGCCAAAAGAAGCCATTTTTATTTCACATATTTTTAAATACTTGGCCTTTTTTACATATTTTGTTGTAAATCACATATTTTCTGAAATATTTGTTATTTTTAACATATTTTTAGGTATTTTGTCCTGAATCACATATTTCCTTAAATTATTTGTTCAGTTGTAAATGCATTTTTTTCAGCAACAACGTAATATTCAAGAGAACGCAAGAAACTTAAAAGTGAAATTTAGCATTTTTCATAAATAGTGCGTACAAATTCTATATCTTCCTTTGAACACAAATTAAAAGCAGTGGCAATAATAAATTTCCACACAGAATTACATCGAGAATTTCTCAGAACTATTAAAAAGAGCTAGGGTCTTATTCCTTATTACAACAAATGATGACACAGCCGCCCAGGTGATGCAGAATACCGAACTAGATGCAATGAAAATAGCTTCATTTAACTACGCCCCTATAAGATCAGTAAATGTTGAAAGATCTTTTAGCCGGTACAAGTCCATTCTGCGGTCAAACCGACGAAGATTTTTATTTGAAAATTTAAAAATGCATTTAATCTGCAATAATTTTGTAGCTGACCCTGCTGAATAATTGATTTTTTTCAAAGTTTTAAATATTTTTCTAAAGTTTTTTTTTCTTTTTAATAAGGATTAATCTTTATTTTCACTTATAATTTGTTCATAATTCATTCTGAGTAATTATTAATCAATTAGTTTAATTACAATTACTAATTAATGTCTTGTTATTGAACAGCTCTTTTTTTGTACATATTTTAACATAATTTCTTTAAAATATTATTCATATAATATATAATAAATACATATTTATGTAACTTTTTTTAAGTTATAAAATTACTAATAATTAGTAATTTATTTTGTTGAAAAATACAAAATTTATAAATACATATTATTTATATATTTTTTAAATATTTGACAATTTATTAGCACATATTTATGTACATATTTCGGATTTTTTAGCACATAAAAATCCTATCCCTAGTGATCATTGTCTGCCGAATCATCCATATCTACACCATCATTAGAAAGTTCCAGATCTCTAGTGCATTCAATACTTAACCAATATACGTATCTTGAAGAATTTTATTTCTTAATTTTTATTTCAGAGAACTGTAGATCATATAATCTTCTCAATGTATCGTGGTCCTAATGGACTATCAGCTAGGAATTTTTGAATCCTAACATTTAGAACACAACATTCAGTTGCTGTAAAAAACAGATGAAATAAAAAAAAAAATAAATAACTAGAACAATTGTGCCAAAAAGAGGTATAACATTGTAGAGCATTAAGCATGACAAATCAACGTCATAGATTATCTTTATCTAGATAATTGAAATCCTCATTCTTTTTTTCTAAATTTGAAGGAGGAAGCATTGAATTCCGTAGATAGTCCCCAGAATGTTTGCCACTATAAACATACCAAAATCCTCGATCAACGAACTTTTTTTTCATTTTTTTTAATTATTGTTTTCATAATGATTTATTTTGAACTGAATTTAAAACTTTAATTTATCATTTAAAAAACAAAAAATCGAATGATTTGTGCTACAATACAAAAAAACGATAAATTTCAAGCTGTAGCATAAATTTGAAACAAAATTGAGGAAATCAATAATACTTACAATTAGAAATAGTTTTTTCTTTTCCTCAACTAAAATTTTCCTAGTCTTTTTTTTTTAACTTTTTTAAAATTAATTTAAAAAAACAATAACTGAATGGAGTGTTATAAGTGTTTGAGGGCTAAGCACAAAAATGTTGACAGTTGATATCTTCCATTACATTGAGAAATTGTTCAGACCTGCAGTGTTTTGGAAAAAAAATATTAGTTTCAAGGAACATGGGCTGATTGGTCACGGGAGTGAAGGAGTAGATCTAAATCTTGGGTGATAGGAACCCCCACAGGAAATAAACGGATATGATAACCGGGATATTGAATGCTAGAATAATTTTGTTCTTCAGGTTTGTTGAATTTTCCGCTCTGTTGGTCCATAAATCGCCGAAAACTGGAAAAAAAAAAATTTGCGTTTTCTCCAATATACGCTTTTATGGTACATTGGATCATAAAAGTGCAATATACGAATTCTTCTTAAAATCTGATTTATTATTGGAATAAGTAAAAAAGAAATTTCCCATCTCACAGAAAATTCCAGAATTGGGTTTCCTGGAAAAGGTTAGGAAATTAGCAATTCCCTCAAATGATAGACCACATGCTACTATTAAATATATTGTAAAAATAAAGTAAAATTTATAGCTACATGCAAACACATACCACATCGATGGACACCGCCTTCAGCGGACCCGGCAGCCTATCTTACAATGCCATACAGGCAAAACAAGATGTTTTAGTTTGCCTACATATGTACATACATTTTTCATTTGTATATATTTAATTGTTTGTTATTATTTTTTCTAGGAGGTCAGAAAAAAAAATAAAATGTTTAAAAATCAAGGGAAATATATATGCTGGGGCAACCTGTATAAATTAAAAATAAATAACTTAAATGTGATATAGACATTGGATTTTAAGATGTTACGTAATTTATTGAATTTTATTTTAAATAAATACATAGGAAAATTAACGAATTCCACTTACTTGAATATCTTCCGGCTCGATAGTGAAAATTTGAAGATGTGGACCGAGCCAGACTCTAAATGTGTTTCCATAGATTTTTGTATAATGTTCCCAATGCTTCAGTGCACCTATAATGTAACTCATTAAATATATTTTTTCTACGTAAAAATAAATAAAATCTACAGTCATAAGTACATTTAAAAAAAAAAAAAAATGAAAACTTTCTGATCAATTTTTAATCCTAGCTTTAACATCACTTACAAAGATTATTATTTTATCCTTTTTTATTTCAAACTCACTATGCCATTATTTACGAATTTGATTCATTTCCTTGATCATGTCAATACCTGTTATATGAAAGTGCATATGTAATTATTCTAGGATCTATCTACTATTGAAATGGAAAAAAAAATTAACTTGATGTTTTCTTAAAATTAATTACTGTAATGATAAAGTTGCCCAAATAATTATTATTAATTAATTATACATTATCATTTAAAATAAATATTGATATCGGTACAGGTGGAAAGTTCAATAACTTATTAACAACGCTCTCCCTAAATCAGTAACAAAAACCTACTCAAAGGCTTACGAACTCCATAGGTACAAACATCAATAATTAATTAATTATATAAATGATTTTACGACACACTTACTATACACACAAACCCACTAATTTAAACATTTTCAACATAAGACTTATCAAATGCAAGAAGATGAAGAAGCTGGAATAGATACTTAAATTTATTTTCAAGTTCCAATTTCTATGAAGAGGTATTATTGCATGACCTTAACCTTCATGCCTGCACGCCATTATTTTTATATCACATCGCATTCGCTCGTGTTAAAGCATTATTTCAGTTATAAATTAGATAAATAATTTTTTAAAAAAATATCGGTACAAAAGGTAAGGAAAAAGTTAATATAATTATAATTTATTCCGAGTTGGTGTTGACAAAGATACGGGTTTTAAATGTAGTGTGAGAGGGATTATTGCGGGATAAAATTGAAGAAACATGGAGAAAACCGGTTGAAGAAACAGAAGAAAACGTGGTATCGCATATATCTATGTCCCTACGTTCAGGAGTGAACATTTTACTTTAGTATGTGCCTATTATTTAAACCTTACGCACGTAATTCAACAGCGTACACATTAAGCTCTTTTTTCTCATGTTTTGACTATATCATCACGTCCACAATCTAAAAATCTAATAGAAACCTTTGTAACTCAAATTTGACTAGAAAATCTTATATCGTTTTTACGCTGTTATACTCATTTGGAATAGAGTTTAAAAATGATATTAAAGACATTATAAAAAGTTAGTCTTAACAAAAAGAATATCGGATTTGACCTGAAGCAGTTGGAAGATATAAGAAGGAAAATGCCACTTTAACTTGGAAATGCTAATATCGTTCAAAATCCTAAAATTGGATCCATAAAAATTTCATTAAACGTTTAAGTTTTGTTTCTAATGCATCGCAATGCCCATTATCAACCTAACTCCCCTGGTCGAATCACTGGCTGGTCCAGGAATTTTCTGGGGGTGATATTCACCTATATACCAGATGAATTCCATTTACCAAATTAAAGGATTGTCAATTTCTCAAATAAATCCTTGATATCCCTCTCTTCTAAATCAAAATTTTTCTTCGTATTCGTTACGAAAAAGACAGCCGATTTCACATTTTGTAATACTAACTGTTAGAATAATAGTGGAGAAAAATGTTATAAAATTTCAAATATGAGATAATAATAAAAGCGCCTGATTATGAAATTTATTGAATCCTTTAATATTTCCGTAAATGAATAGGTTTTTCATAAATATTTCTGCAGTGCTTTAATATAAATATATTGTAAATGTGCTTATGATTCAATCTTGCAAATGTTTTAATGTGCACAAATTATGCCCTTTATCATGACAAAATTCAGTTCTTATTCCAAATATTAAATGAAAAAAGTAAGAATAAATTACTTGGACCAGTAAATTTAAAGTTGAGTAGGTTGCCTAATACAGGATAAGCCCTCGGGCCGGGTATTGAGTTTCCAACTTTAATGAATTCGTAGGGCGGGATGAACATCCACCAGACGATGAAGATTGCAGCCAATGACAAGAGAAACAGCAACATCTGAAACATACACAGCCCTTAGTAGGTATTACTTAAACTTTGAAAATTTGGATACCTGAGATACATAGTTTTTTATAAAGTATATTTATTTAGTGTAATGGTTTCTAACTAATCCATAGAAATGTGAGGACAGCTGAAATTGAACAGTGGGCGCCCAACCTCCACGCCCGTGTTAAGACAACTGGGGTGGGACCTCTTCAGAAGATAAGGTTGCTTAAATGTGCATTTCGAGTCACTCTTATTGTGCTTTAGGCTGTTAAACCTTTCTGCTATTATCCAAACATTAGGAAAGGTAAATAAAATAATTCTAACAACAAATTCTCATAAAAATATGTGTTGTCGGATACTCCCACGGCCCATTCCTCCGGCACCTGCGACTCACCTATTGTCCGCAGACCACTGGTTGTGAACTACTGATCTTAAGAGGTATAACCTAGTAATCGTATTACTTAAATTTAAAAATAAATCTTAACTATTTTTCTATTTTAATTGTTTTGTTTTATTTTCACAGTAAATATTATTTTAAATGAAACAAACTAATACAGAAATTAATTGTATTTTAACATTTAATTTACTTCCCCAACTATGACAGATCATTGCACATTTTATGGCCTCATTGACTCAAGAAATATTTATTATCTATGCCGTCTCCACCGTTACTTAGAATCCATCAAGCTTCTGAATTATTGAATTATTTTTGATGAAACGATTGATGATCAGTTAAGAGCTAAGTATTTATCAAAAAATATCTTAATGACACACAACGGCTTTTTTTCACATATTGTAAATAATTGCACTGTTCTTCATCATGATGTATAGTAAATCTGACCTTACTCAGTATACATACTACGTGTGTAGTATTCTAGTGTCTAGTATTCTAAGATGTTGAAAATAAAAATGCTGAAGTGTTAATTTATTTCGACTTTTCGGATTTAAACATGTAAAGTTCCTTTATATGTTTTCGGAGGTGCGGAAAATGAAAATGCTATCAAGTTTAAGATCGCGCTCTCATATATCGATTAATTTTAACTTTTCTGATATTGTAACATTTTAGGGTCCCATTCTATTATATGTTTTTGGAGTCCATTCTCAAAATATTGAATTGAGAGTTTTTGCTCTAGATTATCATGAGAAAAAATGACCTTTTCTAAAATTTTAAATCACGTGTCCCGAAGAAATTTGATATTCTGAACCAAAAATGGTTTTGGAATAATATAATGAAATAAATAGTTAGTCCAATATCTACCGAAGCGTCCATTACATTAATTCTCCTCTACGTTACAGCGGTGGTATAATAATAATAATAATAATAATAATCTTTATTTATTCTGGGATTGATCCCTTTATAATAATTTACAGGCGTCAAAATTAGGCTTTGGAGCCTTAGAGTAAATTACAAAATAGAGATGAAAATACAAGACGCATTAAAATAAAATAATACAGTGAATTTAAAAATATACAATTAAACAACCATAATTAACAGAAAATATAAAATAATGATAAAACAAATAAAATGAAACCACTTGTCATATCATAAAACATAAGATGACTTCTGATAGTAAATAAAAGAAAAAAATGATAAAAAATCAAATACAATTAAACTAAAAAGTTATAAATTAACAGATATAATTTCTGCTAGTGTACATATTTACAATTATAAACGAAGATCTAAGACAGAAAATATATAAGGCTTTTTTAAAACTTTCAATTGTTATTCTTCCGGAATTGGGTGCACAGAAGGTAGTCGAAGATACGGGATTTGAAGATTGGAAGGGTGTTAGAACTACGAATAAAAGAGAGAATAGAATTCCATAGGGAAGAGGAACGGATGAGGAAAGGTCTACCAAAGGCTGCGGTTCGATGTGAATTTACGTATAAGTATGAGGGCCGTGAGCGGTTATTGCGGTAATGCACTGAGGACTTAAATTGAAGGATATCTGAGATGTTCGATGGATGGCGGGATTGGATAACTTGATAGAGAAAGGAAGCAATGAAATATTTACGACGGAAGGAAGGGTAAAGCCACTTCAACTCTTCATAAAATCGGGTGACAGAGGCGTCCCTGAGGACCCCAAAGATGAATCGTACAAAGCAATTATTTAACCGTTTTAAATTTGCTTCGAGATCCACAGAGACACCCCTGTAAACCACACAGCAATAATCAAAGTGGGGAATATTAAGGAAGTAACCAGGAGCCTGCGGGTTTCCAAAGGAAGTAGGTGACGAAGATAATTTAAACGCTTTAGGGTGGAAAAGGTACGACGGGAAATATCGGAGACGTGGTTTTTCTAGAAGAGAGTTTGGTCTATAGTGACACCAAGGTTTTTAACGTATGGATGGAATTGTATTGGATTGTCGTTTAGGAATAATGTTGGAATAAGAGGAATAGTTTTCAGGAGGTGATCAGATCCTATTACGATTGCCTTAGTCTTCTCTGCATTCAACTTAAGCTTGTTTCCTTGTGCCCACTGGCTAATTCTATTCATGTCTTCTTGGATCTTCTCCGTCGCAACTAATAGGTCAGAAGGTGGAAAGGAAAGGTAAATTTGGAAATCATCTGCGTACAAATGATATTGAGAATGCTGGATAAGGATGGGAAGATCATTGATGTAGATGGCGAAAAGGGTAGGGGATAGCGATGAACCCTGAGGGACGCACCAGGTGAGAGGTCGAGTCATTGATGGAGGTTTATCAGGAACCGCTACATACTGGGAGCGATCGGATAGGAAGTATTGAAACCAGCGCGAAGCACTGTTGGATAGAGGAAGGTTTCGTAGTTTGGTAAGAAGGATGTTGTGCTCAACCGTGTCAAATGTTTTGGAGAAATCCAGGAGGATGAGGATAGTTAGGTTTTGGTGTTCCATGGCAGTTTGGAGGTCGTGGGTTATATTAAGGAGAGCGGATTGTGTTGAATGGCTAGGTCGAAAGCCGGACTGGAGGGGATTGATGAGAGAACGTTCTCCTAGGAAGTTTGAGGGTTTGCTTTGAACTAGGCGTTCTAGCGGTTTTGAAAGGGTACAGAGGAGAGAAATAGAGCGGAAGTCATTAGGTGAAGTAGGATTTGGGATTTTATTAAATGGTCGAACTAAAGCGGTTTTCCAATGAGAAGGAAATGTGGCATTTTGCAAGGAAATATTATATATAAGGAAATTTTATATATGATAGAGGATGGGAATAAGAACTGGGAGATAGGATTTAATCAATTTAACATTCCTGTTGTCCGGTCCATGATCGTTGATATGGGATCTTAAAATGGTGGATAGTATTTCTTCGTAAGATATGTGGGAAAAAAAGAAGTTTTCAGGATTGAAGGTGTTATTTGGAGTTTCAGGATAGGTTGATGGGTCAGTAGCATGGCATGTGAAATAGTTGTTGAGATCGTTAGGTGTTATTTGAAGAGAGCTGAGAATATTGGATTCTGGTAAGGATCAATTTCGGAGTATTTTCAACTTGGATTTGGGGTCAGGAGCATTGGAGAGTTCGTAATGAATATTAAGGGATTTAGCACGTCGAACTGCTAATTGGGTTGGATTGCGGAGAAGTTTAAAATGTGAATAATCTGTATAGTAATGCAACTGTATGTAATATGGTAACGTTATCAGTAGTATGGTTATTTGGTGCCCGGACTGTTTGGTGGATTTCTTTAGGTCACTTTCTTAACAGATTCCAAATCACTCAGATTTTAAAAGTGCCATTTTTTATGAAAATTACTGAAGAACAATGGCGAAGGGATATTGTTTTATATTTTTATTTTCTTGCCAGATACAATTTACGTTTGGCTGGATTTTAGAGATGGAGACTAAATTTTAAAATGTATGAAAAATAATAATAAAAAAAAAAAAAACATTACTTACTTTAAGGTATTATATATACAAAGCTATACTCAATAAGTTCTCCAAACAGCGAACTGCGACTGACCAATACTAGCCCTTCTATTTCATAAAATTTATTATCACCTTAAAGCATTGAAGGCCTAATATAATTGGCCAGAAAGCCAAATATAGAAAAGTTCAAAACAAAATTCTAGCTGACGCAATTGTTTATAGTTGCTAATAATCTGGCTTCGTCGATAGTAAATTAGTCCTAACTATTTGCATTGTTTCCTCGTCACAATTTGTCTCTTTTGTATCGCTGTATTCTCATTGCACAAGCCATTAACTTGGGTTATGACCGAAGCTCCAATTATTTTATTTTGTTAGCGGTCAAACGTTAGATAATATACAAAAATAAAGAAATGAACAGATCCAAAGTGAAACAATAATCAACGTATTTTCTCGACTGTTTGGTGTGAAGGAAGCATATTAAATTTTTTTTAAAATAGAAACAAAATGGGAAGTGAGTTTCAAAAAATATTTCCTTTCATACAATATGACTTATGTTCATATTTAGGGACTATGAGTTAATAAAATGATTTTTAATTATTTAAAAACATTAAAGAAGATTTTCCCCTTCCTTGTCATTTCTGGGAAACGGGTTGTTGGCACTATATTACACCTGGAATTCCCGTATGACGCCACTGTCAATAAAACTCTTATCTATTTATTATTATTTACATACTTTTGGTGATTGCATAATTATGGTAAAAATAAATACGGTACTGTGGTGCGCCCAGTGCTCGGCAGCACATCTTTCTAATGGTTGCACCTTGGCATCATTCCCTTCCTCTCCAACTCGATACTCCTACTATCATCCTTCGACGACACTTGTACTGTTTCCTGACCCTGTTCTTCCTCTAGTGGACGGCCCTAATACATTGTCACCACTATCCATCTCCGCCGCCTTACATAGCCAATGAAGAAGATCCACTTAACCTCCTCCATGAGTATCGGAAAATCTTGCACAAATGGCCTACACCTACGTCTTTCTGCATACCCGATGTCTTGCACGCATTGAATACGTGGATACATTACGATGTCATGTACCGCAGTATTTAGAACTCCGTAGCTGTAATATTACATGAAAAATTAATTTTTCTAGTAAAAGATCGTTGATCACGTAAAGAAGCGGTGATTGTGGATGAATATGATAAATGTGGATTTCGACATTTTTATTTTAACCCACGGACAAGGTATGAGATGTTTGAATGGAATTTTCTAGTAAAATTTAGGAATATAACAACCGACATCGCGGTACCCATGTAATATGAGATTCCAGGCTTAGTGGAAGGAGGACGGAGACTTATTTATAGTTTCCGTATTAGTTGCTACACTTGAGACAACCATTAGGAGCATACAGCTTTACATCTTTGATGAGGAAAAAATAAGTGATACTCCATCCTAGTTGTCAACACTCGAAAAAGCACTATTCAAAGGTACTTTAAGAGTTCAGCAAGTTTAGTTTTCTATGGAACAACCATATTGACTCACCATGAATTCCTCAGCCGATTGAAGGGTGAGCGATGTAACACATTTTCTTTGGATTCAATGAGACATGTGCCTGTTCCGATTCTACTTATAAAAAGAAGACAATCTGCAACTTTCCAAATTGTATAATGAAATTAATGAAGCTTCTAATTCCAGCACCAATGTTCATACCACAATTGTCTGTGGAACAATAGACGCCAGTGTTACCCGACCTTATTTATTTATTTTTTCAAATCCCCTACTTAAAATAAAGCTATGTGTTTAACAGTGTCTGTGTAGTGAGGTTTTGTTTTTATCTGAAACGTTGTTACATTTTAAAACATGAATATAATGAATGAGTATTGACTTTATTTGAGTTAATATGTGTGATATTTTATGCTATTGGGGCATACCACTGTTAGGAGTTAATGATCTTAAAAACTAGGTCTAAACCTACAACTATTTACAATATGTACAGGTTGTTCAAGTGGCTATATTGCTGCCTATTGCCACCGCACTGGTGGGGGCGCTGGTTGCAACGTCTGGAATTGTGGTTTGGGCTGAAATTTCACCGAGTCCAGGAATTTAATATGCCTCCTCCTGATGAAGTCCAGGACCATTGGGACATCCAATAATTTGTGAAGGTTCGGCGGTTTCTCCTTCTTCCATACTGTAGTCCGTACAATCTTCCGCAGTATGGAATTTTGGAAATTTTGAAGGTAGCGCTGTGTACCATCATTGAGGTGGATGAACAAGAGAGCACCGTATAGGAGCGCTCTTGTATACTTGAAGTTTTAACCGGAGGGAAAGGCCCGATGATGTTAGGAGATGGTGTAGGCGGAAGGATTTCCTTCTGACTTTATTTACCGACCTTATTTACGAAATGTGTCCTGATAAAACACTGCTTAGCGATAACGAATGCGGGATGAAAAAAATATATATGTTAGGTGATTATATATCATCATTGATAAAAACGTCTTTTTCTTTTTTTGAAAGATTGATATTTCTATTGCCTCATAATTACATAATTTTAATCGGAAAGAACAATATTGAGATTCATTGATTCTCGAGCATTGGGCATCAATAGCCTTTATCGTTGATTGGGTAATCCAATTCTCAAGCATTCTTTAATTCTTATCATAGCTGCAAAAAATTGGCAATTCGTAGCCAAACGGCAGGTAGGTTGCATCATTAAGACCTTATTAGTGTTTTCAATTTTTTTTTATTATTTAATGTTTACTTTTTGTTCGTAGCTTGCAACTTTAAGAACTGATTAGTAATTTATATTTTGAATTTGTGATATCTAACTTGGGTGTTTTTTTGAAATTGTAAATATATTGTTCGAAAAAGGAAGTATCTGGAAAAATCAATTTAAATAAAAGGTCATAAGGTAGGTCATGTAATAATTTTATTTATTTATTTATCTTAGTTATTCCTATTAATTAATGAAAGTTTTTGAATGGTTTGAAGTAGTCTATACTACTTTTTTTAAAATTTCGTACATTGACTTTTTATGTTGCCGAGTAGATATCACTTTACTTTTTATTATTGCAAATCTATAATCAATAAACAGATAAAAAAGTTAATAATTTAAATTTCCTGTCTTGTTAATTTAAAGCTTAATGTGAAATGCCAATATTTATTTATTTGCTAAAATGTTTGTACATTAGGATGGAGATTATTTTGCTGTCAGTGGCTTTTGGTGCTTTCATCTTGTGGTGGATGTTTTCATCCCCCAAAAGACTGAGGAAAATGGGCGACCGTTTTCCTGGTCCAAAGGCATATCCAATTGTCGGCAACACGTTTAACTTTCCAATCATTGGACCGAGTAAGTTCAATTTTATTAGTAATGATTAATCTTTAATGGTTTATGAAAAGAAATATTATTAAATAATTAGCGATTTCAAACCTGCGTTTCATATATAGATCCATTATAGAACTTTTAAGTGACCAAAGATATTATTATTATAACAGGTATAGGTAATTAAAGACCAGTTTTTCACTCACAAAAAAAGTTTTAAACGTGCAATAAAAAACTCAAAACAAAGAAAATCAAAACGGACCAAAAATAAAATTATTAGCTTTATCACTTTTTACTAACATAATCTATTTTTTTAAAAATGATAATTTATATTAGGTGGAAATTACTTACAATTATTGAAAAATACTATTTTCCCTCCTAAAAAATTTAAATTAATCATTTTATTAATAAAGTTCAGTATCATGTAAATTTCTATATATCTTACTCTCACGTAATACCTCCTACTCTCAAGTCTATGTCTTAAAACAGAAAATGGTCTTTCAAGATCTACAATTGTAATTGGACATCATTTATTTTCCTTTAAAACAAAGAAGCAAATAACTGAAAAAATGATCGTGCAGAGGAAGTAGGTAAATTATTTGTTCGGATTTGACAAAATCTTTTTGACCAAACGAGAAAGAAATGCGTAGCTAGTGAATTGAACAACCTGTTTGATAATAAAGTACAAACTAATACTATTAGTCTTGTAGATTTATCTTAATTCAATTACACTGTCTTGTACAATGGTAACTTGTACTTTAGTATTTTTTAATTCCTGTAATATTCCTAATAGTCATCCCTATAATGAAAAAATAAGTATTAGTATTATTACCACACTATTTTCTACACTTGTACTATGAACTAATACTATTAGCTTTCATTATGAAACAGGGCCCTGGGAGTAGATGATTCACAATTTAAGATGTTTATTTAAAACCTATAAAAAAGAAATATAATCGTACATTTATCTGTTTCTTTACGAGATTTGAAACGGTCACAGGTATTCACCAAGGCAGTTGTCTCAGTTCTCTCTTATTTAAAGCCAAGTTAGAATAAGATTTCACCTACCAACTTTGAATGTCAGCTTAAAGATCTTGGCTTACGCTGGTGCTTTGATATCTTTTTGGAGAAGATGATAGGAATCTGCAGTAGAACCTATTGATCTTAAAAAAGGATCTAGTGAAAATTAATATGAATATCAATAAATAAAGAAGAAACTAAAATAATTAGGAAAGGAAAGCTCAAATTGCGTAAACTCAGTTTTAATGAAAAAATAATAGAGCAGGTAAATTGCTTTAAATATGGAGAAGAATACCTAATGGAAAACGGACTTCTTGAAACTAAGATCAGAGAAAGAATACTGTCTGCTGGAAAGTTCTTCAAAGCTGTCAAAATGGGCTTCATCAATTGGAGAGATATGTCAAGAGGAGGATGAAGGTGGCAATATACAAAAACGCTTATTCATCCCAACATGACATCCTTGCTAACTGCGGACCATTACAGCAATGTACAAGTGCCTAATATAGAGTTCCAAGATGTATTTCCATCAGAGAATAGAAATTAAAATAAAATGAACAGAATTAAGAACAAACCTCATAGTAAAGTCTTTGTTTACAGACATTAAGGAGAATCAACTGTGGTGATGTGGCCAAATCAATAGGATGGCTAGAACAATCATCTGTTAAGGGAATGCAGGAGGAAAAGAGAATTTTTTTTCTTTTTTCTCTGATCCCTCTAAAACAGAAAAAACAATAAATTGGTGAATGCAACAATAAATTAGTTAATGCTTTACTATGGGAAAAAAGAATAAATCATGTTGAGTATTACCTTTGGTATTTTAAGGTTACCTGTAATACTTATCTATTAATTCTGAAATGTCCATTCTGTATGGTCCTACTAGTAAAGAAAGAATCCCGAGGTGAGGGGCCTCTTCATGTTGATTTTTGCTTAAAAAAAAGAAAAAGAGAATTGATTGGGGGAGGTGGATATATAGTGCAGGTTAGCCACACACTGAGAAATCAGTTATAAGCGTCTGATGAAGAAGGTAAATACTGCTAAATAAATATATTGTTTGAAAAAGTTAAGCATTTTTATCTAGAAAAAGAAAAAGAAAATGGCCTGTAACTAACAAAAATCAAATTGTAATTTTTTTTTTGTACTAAGATTAGCTAATGATTTTAAAGACAATTTATTTACTAAATCTTGACCAAATTCAAATATATAGGTGATTTGCAATTTAACTAAATTCAAAATCCTTTCTTAATAGATGCACCGCAGAGTTGGTCAGCTTCCTCAAAAAAGTATGGATATACTATGAGATATTGGTTGGGACCAGAACTGCATATATTTGTTTCTGAACCAGATGACATGCAGGTAAGTTATTAGCATTGTTAAATAACTAATAACTCTTAACTTTAATATTAGAGATTATTTATGAATTATCTTATTTTCTTTTTTTCACTACTGAGTTAAAATTATTTAAAAACATTCTTATTTATAATGGCTATTCTCTTTTCAGATGATTCTATCCAGTCCAACACTGATAACTAAATCATCTTCATATAAATTATTAGATTCCTGGCTTGGTACAGGGCTCCTTTTAGCCACAGGTATCTGATGATGATCTTTTACCAAATAAAACTAAGGATCATATTACATTTCCACTCTTACATTATATTTAAACCCACAAACATTACTTATGTGTAATTTTTATTTACAGGTAATTTATGGCAGATGAGGCGCAAAGCTATTACACCAACCTTCCATTTCAAGATTCTGGAAAAGTTTATTCCAACATTTAACAAATGTGCGAACACTCTGGTGAACTGTCTGAAGGATAAAACCGATAAGGGGTATTTCAACATAATAGAGTTCATGTCCAACTGTGCTCTCGATGCAATAGCAGGTGAGTTAATTTGATTGAAATCAATAACTCTTTTTTTTTTTTTACTATATCATTGTTTTTGAAAATACAATATAAATCAAGTATTTCTTTTTAAAAAAATATTTTCTTTAATGTAAATTTATAATACATTTTTGGCTGTATATACTATGTAAGTAGATATTAAAAGAACTATGGGAATAACTGTTTCCTCTGTGGACTGAAATTTAAAATTAATTGGGCTATTATTATGGTGGAAGATAGACACAATACAAAATTTGATTTTATGAGCCTGTGTAGCTATCTAAGGTGTACTGTTTCTATAGCTAAAGAATTATGTTGGAAGGAGCTATTCTGAAGAACTACCAGTCTCATGTGAAAAACTTCTTTTGATTTAGATAAATTATTTTTTGAGAAAGGCTTTAGGCTATATCGCATCATGCTACAATCCAAATAGGAAAGATCTGTTTAATGAAAAGCTTCAATGGAAATAAATAAAGGTGATTCTAAATGGTGTTGTTGACTATGATACTCATTTAGTGAAAAGCTTCAGTAAGTATGTCGTCATTCTTCTTAGATTATATGTGTGCAATAAGGCTTGAGTAGACTTTAAAAAGAACTGTTTTTCTTACACTGTTTTACCAAATAAAATTTTTTTTATTTCTACATAAGCTTTAGATTTCATTCAGTTAATTTATACTACTCATAATTTATATAAAACAAATATTTATAGCCAAATGTATCTCAGGTGAAACTGTAGGACATAGTTAATGAAAAATGAAGGGAACGATTTCTAATTATAATTTTTATTTTTATTTATTTATTTATTTTTTTTTTAGAAACTGCAATGGGTACTGAAATAAAAGCACAAACTGAACCATTAGAGAAATATCCAAATTCTATATCCAGGTAATGGAAAACATCCCTTAATTTTAATTAATTAATATTATCAATTCATATGTCGATACTAATTTTTTTAGTACTTAATCAAGAGTAAATATAATGTGATCTATATCGCTTACTAAAGTATATTTAATGATTAAATATTGATTATATTTACAATTATTATATTCAAAGTTTTTGTTAAAATAATTTAAATATTGAATACTTATCAATTATTTATTTTTTAGTATATATTACAGTCCTGCAAGTCTGGATTTGTCCAAATAATGCTTTTATTTGAAAATATGAATTAACTGTAATTTTCGGTCCCACATATTATTTTACTTACAATAAATCATGTAATTAAAAGAAAAGAAGAATGTTAGATGAACTATAGTTATTATTTCTTATTTAATTTATGTGCCTCAAGTTACTTCACTCAGACCACAGAAATATTCATGATTCTATTGGAAACTGTTTTTTATGTTTAGAATGACAAAATATCTTGGTGAAAGACTCAGAAACCCTCTGTTGGGTATGGAACCTATTTATACTCTCTCTGGGCGAAGGCAGAAGGAGGCAGAGCATCTGGATATACTTTTTTCACTTCCTCTTGAAGTAATTATAAAATTATAATACGAAATTTTTTTTTTTTTATTATTATTTAAAACTAAATTTGATTTTATTTAACAAAAATTATCTTTATTAGGTGGTTAAATCTAAGATTTAAAATTTATTTCTTTAACAACTTTAGGATTTTTCTCAAAAAGGTGTTTACTTCCTTTTCCAAGTTTTCAGAAAACTTTAAACAAATATAAAAATTCAAATTTCTAATTTTTATAATTAACAACTTTTTTATAGTTGTCCATTTAAAAAATATAGTTAGTGGGAATTTTAAATTATATATACTATTAATTAGAATAGATTATAGATGGACATAGACTCATTTTTAATTTATTAATAAAAACTTTTTACAAAATTTTCATTTAACTATTATGTTTTTTCAACATTAATCATTCGCCCTATCTCTCATTTCTGCCTGAGATCGTTCTCTTACTCTACCAAGCCTGGTTGATGTGATCAGGTCATTTGGTATCATAGGTTCTTTAATTTAACCTCTCGGCCTCCACTAACTGTTTAATAATTTTTTTATCCCCTATTCTACTCACATGGCCAAATCATTTCAGTTAGTATTGCTCCACTAAATTATAATACTAAATTAGTATTGCTCCACCAAGTAACTCTGACAGGCGAGACTCAAGGCTCTTCAGGATAATTTCAGTTTGAATTCAGTCCCTTCAGGTTTCACGCTGGATCCTTATCAGGAACCTCATCTCCAGTGCCATCAAATTTCTAAGAGCTTTAGAATACATTTTCAATTTTTTTTATTTTGAATAAAGTATCGGTTTTCTCTATTATGTGCCATCCACTTCCAATCGACAAAACTTCTTTTATATTGTCAAAAATAATTTTATTTCTTAAAAAAATTAAAGTTGGTTTCTTGAAATTTATTTCTTTTGTCACTTTAAATAAAAGTGTGGTGTAATTGTATTACTGCAGGTACTAGAAAGAAAGAGAAATGAAAAATCCAACATTCCATCAGAGACAGAATTATTGGAAGAGGATTATGGTATATTTAAAAGTTTTAACCTATTTTTATAATAACTTAGCATATTACGAATAATATTATATACAAACACTTGGCAGGTGCTAAAAAGAAGACTGCATTTTTGGAGCTACTTCTTGAAATGAAACAAAAAAATATACCCGGTTTCCAAAGTGATAAAGACATTAAAGATGAAGTTATGACTTTTATGTTTGAGGTAAGTTATCTTTAACATTTATTAACCTATTCCTAGCCAACTAATGAAAAAAAAAAGTTTTTGTTTAATATGGGCAGCAGTAGCAGCGTGGTAACGTGCCAGACTACCAATCCACAGATTGTCTGATCACCACCCGGGCAAATTTTCAAGCACAAAATAATGCTAAACTCACTGACAACCTCCCCCCGGGCATTTGTGAGGCCTGTTAGCCAATAGGTGGCACTCACAAAAAATAGGCGTGGGAGTGACGAACCCATCCTGCGTAAAAACCACGTCAAGAAACGCACGATGAGAATTGTATTGTATTATTGTATTATATTCCTAATATGTATTAGGAAACATCCTAATACTGGGAATATTACATCCTAATATTGGGAAATACATCACGCGAGGAGTTAGGCCTCCATGGTCTGTTGCCCATAGAATAATAATAATAATAATAATAAATAAAGTCTCCTCTTCCTGTTTTAAGCTGATATTTCAAAAGTGATATAGGCCCGTCGCTCTCCGAGGAAGAATATACTTATAAGGTATATAAAGAAGTGGGTGCAACAGTTGCTGCAATGGCTGAGAAATGTGAATGGATCTTTTTTTTTTTTTGTACTTTTGGTTTTAACAAACACTATACTGTACTGCTGTTGTTTTTTTCTTTAGTTTGTAGCTCAAAAACTTATTAAGTGAAGAATGAACTAAAAATATTTGAAAAGTAAATTAAAAATACTTCAATTAATTTTTCTCATGGCCCTGTGGCTCTGAAGATAATGTTTTTGTTTTAATATCTGAGATAATATTTTTGTTTTTGACTCTGGATGTTTTAGTTCTAAATGTCAGAATTTTTTTTAATTTTAGGGCCATGACACTACAACAACAGTACTGAGCTACACAATTTGGCTTCTTGGAATGCATCCAGATATACAGGTAAATCTGAGTTCATTTCTTCCTTCGAATATTAAAATTTCCATTAATCTAATAAAATCACATATAAAAACTTAATAAATGTACTGTTTTGCTCTACTGAATTTACTAAGATATTTAAGTAACAAAAAATAAAATACCACACAGAGGTAAATCTTGTTCATAGTAATGCCCTATTTCAATAATATTGTATTATCTTTTGTAATAATTTTTGTAGTTGCACAATTGAATAATTTATTTAGTTTCAAATATTTTGGATTGAACCAAAAGGTTTTACTTCTTATTAATCAAGGGGAGCAATTTTTGAAAACCCCTAAGGCTAACAATGAATGTTAAGTCATCCAACTATCCCTTAACTAGGAATTTCTTTTAGCCTATTTATTAAAGAAATTCTTTTAACATTTTTATGATAACAGGAAGAATTGTACAATGAGATAAAAGAAGTTACAGAGAATCGTGAGCTGACCATTGAAGTATACCAGAAGATGCACTACCTAGAAAGGGTAATAAAGGAATCATTAAGGCTCTATCCACCAGTACCAGCTTTTGGACGGCAGGCAACCCAAGATATTGTTCTTCCTACTAGTAAATATAATGTTCACAAAATTATAAATTCAGTGTATATAATTAATTTAATCTCCCTGTCTTTGTTTCTGGAATCAAAATTAAAATAATATTTTCATTAGTCATATTAATAAGTAAGTTTAATTTTTTTTTTGCTGATAAAAAATTACCATTTCTCTGAAGTTGTTTATGTCGTTGTGATTAATATTTCTGTTTGCCTTAGAAGTAACATTATTTATAGACCAACATTATCATTTATTTTATTCTCAAGTTTTTGTATAATTTTATACACAGAAGAAACATAACTTTTTAGGTGGATATGTCATACCAGCAGGAGCACAGATTGACCTAGTCATTTACTTGCTGCACAGAAGAGAAGATATATTTCCAGAGCCAGATAAGTTCATCCCAGATCGTTTTTTGGAACCTGCCAAGCATCCTTTTGCTTACTTACCCTTCTCAGCAGGTCCAAGGAACTGTATAGGTATTTCCCTAACCTAATTTATTCAAAGAATATCAGATTATACACTTAGTTCTGTTATGAGATTGATAGGATTTTTTTTACAATTATGACATAGGTTCATCGTTTTCACATACATTTATAACCTACTTTTTCCCCAAGTTTCTTGAAAATTACCCACCTATCAGTTCTCATACTATATTATCAGAACCCTGACTGCATTAGTAGTTCATTCATTGCCATCAGTTAAATAAAAAATGTAAAGTATTTTGGGATTAAAAGGGCTCCTTACCATTTTTCAGACATTAACCCTCAAAGGTTTTTTTTTTTTTTTTTTTAAACAGGGATAAGAAAATTTTTCAATCTGAGAAAAAATACCCTAGATTTAGACTTTTAAATTAGAAATTGGACTTCAGAATGAAACTTTTGTTAGATCCACATAAGCATAACTCTTGATTTTATTGATAAGTTCCTTTTTTTTAAATATTTTTTTACAAGTATAATTTATAAATAACATAGCGATACAATTCTTTTGAGAACAACTACTACAATACACTTACTGTTTGTCGAAATTTTCAACTATTTAAAAAAAATTATTTTCAATCTAATGTTATCAATTTGTTATAGGTCAAAAATTTGCTATGCTGGACTTGAAAGCCATTATATCACATGTTGTGTTGAACTATAAGATAGAGTCTGACAGTGACCTTGAGGTAAATCCAGAATTGCTCCTTCGCACATCAAAGGGACCAAATGTCAAATTAACTGTGAGGAATCCATGAGAGTGATTTATCATTCTAAGATACTATAATACCACAGTATTTTAGGATTTGAATGACACTTATTCTTATGTTATTAAATAAAGATTTCTTTTATTATCATGACATCTAGCAATTTTGATAATTGAAATTCTCCACTGTTGCAAGAATTTTTCAGGAAATTCCTGACATATACTACATTTTTACTTTACATGTACAATGTGTCATCTACAAAAGTCTGTCAGTCAAATTCCCCAACTTTTCTCTGTCTAGGGACAGTAAATGTTGCTGAAGTTGTCAAAATTTTTTTGAGTTTATATTTTATGTTTGTTGATTACCACTAAACAACTCCTAAGATGGTTAATATTTAGTTAATAAGTTTTCTTAATAAAGAAGTATTGATGAAAGAAAGCATTGCATTATCTCAAAGTTAATTCCTTATTTTTATTGTTTAAACATGATCCTCAATGGTTCAGAATATTTGATAATCCAATAGTTACCCACACTGCACACCATTAAAAAGACGGGTCTCTTACACATTTCTAGGTAATTATCCTGATTTTTATTTATTTATCAGTTGTAAGTAGCTCCTGAATTTAATTTGGCATAAATATTCTCTCTTTGAACACTTATGTCCTTAAAATCTTATAAATCCTGTTAAGTAGTCTTAAGACCTCTGAATTGAATCTGTGAAACCTTTATAAATTCTGAAGTTGTTTTCTTCGGCTTTTCATTGAATAATGGTTTATGAAAGACATTATATATATA
>NW_027116653.1:483596-527547 GCF_000696795.3 Halyomorpha halys | reverse complement strand
AAGTTATTATAAACAATGAAACTTGGTTAGTTTGCTTTTTGGATAAACAAAGCAATGAATATTAAAATGATACATAAAATAAGACATATTAAAATCATTTATACATCAAAATATACTATTTACTAAAAAAGAGCATATTACAATATATATATCCTAGCAATGTTAAATAAATACAGCTGGCTCTATTTGATACAGAGGATGATGTCAATATAATTGACAGTGAAAAAATGCCATTAAGAATACCCAAACTGACAACAAAAATGAAGATTATTTTTTTGCTTAGAGAAAAAAATATTTAAATAAAATTGTTGACTTTGGGTGATGGAAGAAAACATCTAAAGAGGGACAAAGCACTTGCTTGACTGGTAAAATAGGAACAAAAATAAAGATATATGTGTATATATAGTTGACCGTAAAGAATTAAATATAAGAAGATGGTCAGGGTTGAGGTCAAAAAATAAAGATTTTTTTGACCGCAACCCTGACCATCTTCTTATATAAAAAATAAAGATAGTTCAATCAATGAATTATTCCTCTAAAATAACAATGAATCACAGGATTAAGCTTCCATACTTGATCCTTGTAAAGGCAAGTAAGGAAAACGCACTAGAAAGTGTATTTTTTTAATTCAAGATCACATGCGACCTCATAGATATTTATGGGCTCCCAAATTTATTTTTGATTGAGCATTCCAGTGGGTTAACAAGACCAATTTTATCGTATCAATTGCTTCATTTAACAGGAAAAAGGCAGGATAAATGTTATAAAACCAGTTTATTTACAACACTCGTTGAAAAAATATATTATATCCATTCATGATTTAAGTCTTACATTTCATTATATAACTAAATTTTGATCCCATTCTTAAATACACCTAAAATCATTTGAATACAAATAGAACTTTGGAATTCATAATTACAATTTATCATTTATTAACAAAAATAAATACTGAGAACCATTAATTAACAATTTTATCTCATTGAATTCACAGTCCAGATTAAGGTGCCAAATCACTTCTGTGGCGTGCAATATGCTGTTTTAGACTATTGACATATCCAGTACGAAATTCACATTTTGGGCACTGATGAGGTTTCTCTTTCAGATGAAATGCTGACAAGTGTGCTTTAATATGCCCCGATTGAACAGCTCTGTACTCACACTGTGGGCACTTAAATGGCTTCTCTTTTGAATGATGGACCATTATATGGGTTTGTATATGACCTTTCTGTACAGCTCTATAATCGCAGTCCGGACATTTGAATGGTTTTTCTTTTTTGTGAACAGCAGTGATATGAACTTTTATTGTACTGCTTTGAACAGCTCTGAATTCACACTGTGGACACTGAAGAGGTTTCTCATGCTTATGATGAACCAGAACGTGCCTCTTAATATGATCTGCTTGGACTGCCCTGTACTCACATTGAGGGCATTGGTGTGGCTTTTCTTTGCTATGCTGGGACATGATATGCCTTTTAATATGGTCAGCCTGCACAGCCCTGTAATCACAATGGGGGCAGGAGTATGGCCTTTCCTTAGTGTGCTGGAACATAATATGTCTCTTTAAATGGTTGCTGGATATTGCTTTGTAATCACATTGCGAACATGGATGAGGTTTTTCTTTAGTATGCAGGGCCATTATATGCTTTTTTAGGGCAGAAGCATAAGCTGATCTGAATTCACACAGATGACAAGAATAGATTTTTGCCTTTATGTTTGGTCCATCTGCAAAGGTATATACAAAATAAAAATAAATCAAAGTTGTAAATTAAATAATTTTTAAATAAAATCAGAAACAAGAACATTAAAACATAAGAAGCAAAAATAGAAATTATAGAGGAAAAAACAGAGTTCTATTAATTGAAAATCATTCTTTAAAAGTAAAATAGAAACTTGGATAAAATAAGTTCAATGCCATATTGGTAGCCTTTAAATAATTATTAAAAGGAGAGAGAGATAACAAAGATATATTCTTACTATAATACAACAAAGATATATTAATTTTTTATTAAACATTTTTAATTTAATTGAAAAATATTGGTTTTAACTAAAACAAGGTAACAGGTAAATAAAATAGAGAATTAATTTAACTTTATAATTATAACAAGCTGAAAATACTTACTTGTTGCGTTAAGAATCAGAATTCGCTCCTGTTGCTTGATATACTCATTAGCAGCTAGCAATTATTTCATAAAAATAAAGAAAATTAATAAGATAAAAAATGAATCAAAATTAAAAGTTATAAAATCACAATAGTGACTTACTGTATATATCCTCTTCTTCTTCCTCGGATTCTGTATCTTCATCAGAATCTATAAAATTAAAAAAATCAAAGAGATGCAGAGAAAATTTTAAGTCTATGCCTAAAATAAAAGAACCAAATGCATTTTAATCTCAGTGTCAAATTTTAACTTTGCATTATCTTAGAAGATGAACTTAAAAGTCTTCCTCCTAAATGTCTTGACTTAAAGCCTTCTTCAACAAATGGTCTATCTAACACAAAAAAGAATTTTTCAAATTGGACTGCTAGTTTCTGAAATGAGCACATTCAAACAAATAAACCTTTCAGCTGAACATATCAGTAAATTTTATTATTGCTAAATCTTCCAGGGACCATAAAGATGGTCTCATTAAAATTTGGTAAAGACTGGTTCAGTGGATTTCATGGTATGCTGTTATAAATTAAAAATGGGCCATACTTTAATTTAATAAAAAAAAAAAAAATTACACTAATTATTTTCATGATTTTCTGAAAATAAATGCTATACTTCTTCTTATTTATTTCACTATGACCTGCATGATTTAGTTAATATTATTATATGCAAGAAGGAAAAAATCTATATCATTTAGGATATTTATATTTACAATATATCAATTAATAATATTAAGATTCCAATATAGCATAAATATTTCTGTCTTCAACAAACTTGTATAAATGAATGCCTTTCAGAAATATATGAGGCTTATGTAACTGGGGCAAAGTGGCGACAGACTCATCTCTTCAGTGTGTAATAAAATTCACAACTGACATAACATGTGACAAACAGACTAAAAATGAATAATTACCTTCAAAGTCCTCAATCTCTTCTTTAATAAATATCTCACAAGGAGTGACTTCAGACTTCTCTAAGGAATAAAAAGATTCTGTAAAAAATCAAAACCAAGAAATATAATATACTTCCTTAAACATACAATATGTAAAAAAGATATTGTTATTAAAATTAATTAATACATGGTTATACTATGAAAAATGACATTTTTTTAATGCAAAATATTTATTTTTCTAGTTTGAACTTTTTTTTTTTTGTTTCTTGTAACAATAAGATGCCCAGTAAGGTTTTAAACAAATAGCACAGGACTCCTGTCGCTATTACACTATATTTGATCAAAATATACAGCGAGCATCCTGAAGAATGGCCATGTTTTGGGTTATTCTTGATTCTTGCATATATTTTTCTCTCCTTTCAACTTTTCTTCTACTGATAGGGATTTTTGGGGTTCAACACTAATCTAAAATCAAGCATTAAGACTAAAATGTCCAGAGCCCTTTTATTTTATGTAAAACACCTTTTTTATCTTTCCAATATTCTTTTAGTATAAAATTTAATTTACATAGCCTATTGTCATTCATCTAGTTTTAAAATATCTTGGGTATAAATTTTATATTAAATTAGCACTTTTAGGAAAGTTAGAACGAACTTCAAGAAAATAAACACTAAATTGAAAAAAAGACAAAAATCTTCTTAAAATCAAGAAAACATTAGGCATTTAATGTTTTTCTGCAGTTGAATATTGTGACCCAAAGAGTAAAATATGATAAAACCACTAATCTTCCACATTGTAGTTAACTTTCTCAGAACCCCAAACAAATATGGAAAAGAAAATAAGCTTTTGATAAGAATTTGGGAACCAGTGATCCAAATTCTTGCTGGAGAAACTTCTCTACATCTCTAGGTGGGTTAGTTTTAGAGGGAAACATGAGATGCTACTTAACTGACTAAAAACCTTGGAGACAGCTTTTTATCAGGTTTCTACACCTTATTGAAATTCATCTTTACATTTAGATTACCATTTTTTGCTAGTCGTAGGTGTTTAGGTGCATAACAAAAATATAGAATATTTCCCATCATTAGGCATGTCTTGTAAAAATGTTTGCAAACTAGACCCAAGTTCCCTCAGGAAACAACAAGATAAATAGACTCTCGACTTGAAATTTTGTTCATGACAGGTAAGAGATATATTGCTATTATAAATGGTTTATAATAAAGATGTCTAAGGTCTGTACAAGGTTTTACTAAAAATATTACTTATTTGTAATTGAAAACCATCAAAATGGTTTATTCAAGGAAAGGTCAAGCACCCTTATAAGTTAGCACACTTAAATAATCAATAATTATAATAATTAATTAATTTTAGATATTTGTTGAGAACACACCATTTTCAGGAACAACCTCACTTCCTTTACTGGTTTCTTCATCTTTAACAACATCCAGGTTTTGATCTGTAATAAAACTTAAGATTAGGAATAAAGAAAATAATATGTGAGAAACAAAAATGAATGGCTTACTATTTTCTTCAAGTAGGTCATTTTCTTTCTTAATCAAATTCAGGGCAATTTCATCATCTGAGGAAATTAATCAAAACACAATGATTATTACATGATTAAAAATCATAAAAAAAAAAGTTGCTAATATATTTTCCACAAGTTTATGATAAATATGACAGAAATTAATCAAATATAGGATGATGATATTATAAAAAAATAACTTTAGACCAGTCGATAAATAAATTAATCAGTAAATTAAACTAATTCAAAATTGTCTGAAAAATACTAACGTGATGACGAAGCTAAACATTGGTCTAATTCGTCTTTTTTCTCTTCTTTAACAGTTGGTAGAATAGGTTCTGCAACAAATTCAATGAAATAACATCACATAAACATAATGGTAACTCTATAAATACAACTAGAAATAGTAACTGTTAAAGTCCCCCAAGCCAACCAAAACTAGAAGTATACATTTTTATGGAAACCTTTAAAAACAAATATTTGTTTTAATCAATGCAGAGTTAAATAAACTTCAAACACTTTTTGCATTATTAGATAGATTTCAGACTTGAACTTGACTTAGAAATTTGGCCAATAAAATTTTAGTACTATATATCAGATACTAATTCATAGATGAAATATGAAAAATTACAAATGTTTTATGATTTTTTAAAAAGCTATACGATTCTTTAAAGGGAAAAAAACTATATATATATATTCAACTGGCAGTCCTTATAAATCAATATTACATTTGATGGAGAAAAAAGCCTAACCAGATCCACAAAAGCAACAAATAATAGATATGTGAAAAATAATATCTAATTATTTTTTTTTTTTTCAAGCAGCCCTTCAAAACCAGTCAAATTTGAAATTTCCAGCACAGTTAATTTAAAAAAATGTTGAATGGACTAATCATATATTTTAAAATCTATACATTTACATTAAATATACGTGGACCAACATAAAATTTATAACCCCAATAAAATAATCCCAAAAGAAATATATTTCAACCTAATTTTGTTCTCTATATTATAATAGAGAATAGAAAATTTATAATAAAAACATTTATTCCTCTTACTAAAAAGAAAAATATTTATTAAATATTCACAACAAAAATATGGGTTAAATTAAAAATTTTAATTACAGAAATCCAAAAATCCAAATGATAGACCCTACTGTTTAACTTGTAATTATCTTTGAAATTTTTCATTCTTTAGAATTTATATGAATAATCCTCTAGGTTTTTATTCAGATTTCATTATGTTTAAGTTGATAATTTCATAATGGGAGTGCATTCAAGAGCACCAATTGATTATTAGTCATCATAAAGATGAGAAGGCAAATGGCTGAAGTGAAAAGTAATTCAAGAGTTCAGCATCATATAGAAAAAATCAGGAGAAATAAATCAGAAAGATAGGTTAAGAAAAACTAAAAAGTAAAGAAAAGTTCACAAATTAGTGCTCTGAAACTTGCTTATGTGATAGAAAAATATATATGCAAAAAGTCAATCTATTCCATTAATGGTATCATGAATAAAAAGTCATATATTGAAAATTTAAGAGTAATTATAGAAAAGTGAACATTAAAAACAAATTTGAATTTTATTAGGGCAGTAATCTGAAACGTACAGTACATTCAGTAATTGAAATGCTGATATTGAACTGTCTTTGAGTCATTACAACTCATCTACAATCACTTGATATCAATTTAATTAAAAATAATATTTAGGATCAAAAAATGAATAGTTTTGATTTCCTTTAATAATTTGAGAAATACCATAAGGTTTAAATATTTTTGTTTTGATGTATAAATTTCACCTTGAACCAGTGTACATATTTTGAGTAAGGCATCCAACATTTGTTTAAAACTATCTAAATCAGAAATATAATAATTAATAAATATTAATTTTGAAAGACTGTTAATAAAAATAAATAAATGATTCATATTGTTTCTTTCCTATCTGTTACAATATTGTGCAACATTAAAATAATGCAGTTGCAGATATGGTTGGGATATTTTTAGGAAATATAATAGCAAAATGTATACACTAGGGAAGTATGAAAAAAGATTTAATAATTTGGGTTCTAGTAATTTTTAATAACTAGCTATTAATTCAAATACATCCTTTAGCAAATCAAATCATGGAAAAATAAACATTATTTAATACATATTTTAAATTTGTAACTATGCTGTTATTCTTAATCATCCCAAAACTAAAACTCTTCCAATTCAAAATATTTTCTTTAAAAAAAAAAATTAATATCATTAGTTTATTTAGTCAAAGAGACTAAATATGAGAAATCTGACTCAGAATGTTGTCTAATAATTTTTTAGAAAAAAAAAATCAGTAAAAACTATACTTTAAATAGCTATAAAATTTTTATTTTCAGTTCCGAAACTTGATGAAAATTAGGAAACTATTAATCTTCACAGACCTTACATAATAAAAGTTCTTTATAATAAAACTTATACTATTTCATTAACCAATATTGTCAAGAAATAAAAAAGATAATGTCTCATGTTTGCTTTTGATACTTGTACAGTAGATTTTTAGAAGAAAAAGTTTTTAAATTTTGAAAGTTGTATAATATTGAATCAACAACAAATAATTTTTATCAAACCATATGCATTATCTGCTTAGTGGCAGGTGCATCTAGTTTTTTCCTAATATCTCAACATAGTAAGAAATAAAACACAAAATGACTGCTTATGTAAACCATAGATAATTGTTATCACTATTATAAACTTCTTTTGGCAGATATGACATGATGGTGCATTATCAACATTTATTTTCCACAAAAGAAGCAAAACAAATAATGTGATGGTTTAAATATATCAATTTCCTTACTAGAAATCAAATATTTCAATATCAGGATAAAAAAATTCAATACATTGATATAAAGAAGAGCATATAATTAGAAAATATTAATTAAAAAATAAAGCACTTCCTACCTGGATTATCCATTCTTGAGAGAAAAAAATGATGTGCAAGAAAATCACAGACTAAATATCTGCATAAGCTACCTTAAATAAGGTAGCTTAGTTGACACGTAACAAATCCCTGCCTAATCGACTTAATTATAACTGAACTGTGGTTAATGTACTCTGGTGATAAAATAGATAACAGCATAGCAGCAACCCACCTCAGGGGAACGTTTTTAACAATCAGACAGATAACAGGTGACAGATCCAAAGAGGATGTTGTTGATAAGAAGATGAAACCTCTCTTCCAACCGCCAGCTAGTGTGGTCTGGCGGTGTAGTTTAGAACTAAACTATTTACATTGGCAATTCTTCGAAAAATGGGAATTTTACGCTCAACGTTTCTAATGCAGCTCACTTAACTATTTTTTCGGCAGAACAATTTTTATATCATAATGCCGGATATTAATTCATCTACTTTTTAATATTTTATATTAAATGACCATAAACCTCCCAATTATTACTCCTTGGGCTTGTATAAAATGGTGTTTTTGTTTATCAACAGCCAGTGCAAGGAAAATTGACAGATCTAGGCTAGATTATTCAATAAGATATTTGTACCACTTTTCAAATCTTTTACCGTAAGAAAAGGAAAATCCTCTATTGCAATAAGCTTTTTATGCAGGAAACATATTTTCCCTGTCCCACAATCAAATTTTGAATTTCACATCAGTTTTACTCTTTTAAGTTCACTAATTAATCCTTTAAAGACCCCAGTCGCATATATGCAGACTGCGTTCACAGTAGGGAAATCGAAACGATGTATTAATACACCGATATTTTTTAACTATGTATCGATGATTTCTATAGTTTACAATTATATTCTCTTATTTAAATCACCAATTTATTATTATTATTTTTTTATATGATTTTTATTTACTTTTTTTTTTTTATCTTTGAGGGAGAATATTAGATTACAACTGAAGATTTGGATCAGTGCAGTACGTTACGGAATTTTGTCTCAACTTTCTTCATATATTGATAAAGATACTTCAGGTCATAACATCTAGCGTGGAAAGAATAAATGATTTACATTAAAAACATATAGTGTGTAACAGAATGTTCACTGTTTATACAATTGGATTAGTGTCATTTTAAGTACTAAAAAATTATAGGTATGTATGTGTATAAATTACCTAACATTTTATGGATTGTTTAATCTAACTTTGTAAATAATAAATATTTTGTTCTTATAGCAGAAGAGGTTAATTGTTAATTGAGGATAATCCTAAGTCAGATTCTATATATTAATTAGTATATTTATCAATAGCTCTATTAACTAATGCTTCGTTAGTATTTTATATTTTTTTTTCCAAAAGTATAATTCTGTTATATCTCTTTTTATAATGTTTCTCGACAACTAAAAAAATGGTTTTATAAATAATTTTAATATTTCTTCACTTGCACAGTTTCACATTAAACTCATTTTTAAAAATATTTTGATTCCAATGTCTCAAATCTAACTACGTTCTGTATCCTCCCAAAACTGTAGCTAATTTTCTCTTAAGTTTTTTCTAGAACCTCAGAAGTCTTTCACTAGGTAGTATTTAATATTTATTCTGCTATTTCTCTGGACCCAGTACAAAGTTTTTCCGGATGGTGCTGTTTTCTTTAAAATTTATCACACAAAAATGAACTATAAAAATTTTGTTGTGAAAGAATAATTTTTAATTGTACACTAACATTTTTAAAAAATATAATCTAAAAGATTTTTAATTCAATTTATTATTTTAACAAAAACCACATGATTGATACAGGAATTAGATTTTCAACTTAAAACCTGGACCACAATAACAACCACCACCACAGCCCTGTTAGTTCAAAAACCCAATTTTTGGCTACTTTAATACAAACTATGTATAATTACTAGTCAAAATTGACAAGCCTGCCAAGTATTGTTAGGGGCAATAAAAAATGGTGGCTGTATAAAAACGATATAAAAACATTTTTCATTCGGAGCTTCATATCGTACTATATATTATATGGGATAGAGCAGGCTTAGAAGAGGGAGAAAATTTAGGAAAAAAATAAATATAATATTACATATTGTATTATAAAATTTGTGAAAGAATGTTTTACTTATTGGTTGTTTCAATTTTCTAGGATTTGAGAGAAATGAAGAACTATTATTGTAAAAAAAAAAAAAAAGTTTTCATAAGAAAATATCGAAATTTCACATTCCTTTGTATCACTAATTCACTGTTAAATTATTGACTAGAAAATGAAAAACTTCTATGAAGGAATGTTAGTGAATGTGTCAATTAATTGTTTTGGTAAAATAAAATGCAAAATCAGCCAAATTTGATTTCATGATATTCTAATATTCAAAATTCATAGTTTTGGAATAATTATCCACATATTACAAAAATACTACCGCTGCCGACTCTGGAATGAGTGGATTGATTTTTTTGCTTTTTATTGTACTTTCCAACCGCTACAAGGTAAGGTAGATGTTTTAATGTGATCAAATCATTGAGGTCCAATTTTCATCATATTTTTGAGTTCCGGATGCTTCTAAGAAATCCAGGGGCACATACATAACAGTCTCTACATCAGTGTCACGATTATCGCTTGAATAGGTTCATTAATTTGTCGGATGGTTTTTTTTGTTTCGTAAGATTTCGGCCCGGGGGCCAAACTATCGGAATGCCTATGTACCAAATAGCGGCTCAGAAAGGCCGCTAAAGGGTTTTTTTTCTCTACACGTTTGCCAACGAATGTCAAATTCACGCATGCGCAAACGTGTGGATGGGTTATTAGAATTGGCTGGTGCAATCTAGCCTTAATTGGCCCATGACAAGTGTCGCAAGGTCACAAGTGAAGGGTGCTTGCGCTGCATCCACGCGTTTTTAATTTTCATTGTTTTAGAACTGCCAACAGATGAATATTTGCGCTCTTCGAGTTCTAATTAATTAATGAATTTCCTCAAATTTTGGATTCGATAAGTAACCTTTGTTTAAGACTGTAGATTTTAAAATTCCATAGATTTAGTATAAATACATTGTTTCAAATCTTGTTAACTAACATTAGCAGTTTATCTTTAGTTGGACATAGCACAAATACATATTTATGACGACATTATTTGTTTAGATAATAAATTTAAAAAATTAGAAGGAAGGTTGAATGTATACGTTACGTAGTACTTTTTCTATGAACTTTTATCATCTACAAGCTACATTGCCGATATCTGCTTTTCCTTTCATTTCACTTATTTTATTTTTTTTTTTTTTTATATATTTAAAATAGGGTTAATCGATTGTAATAGCCGAAACAATTCAAAAGAACAAATCAAGGGTGTAGATACCAACGTTTGTTGCTCTCTTTGTTTACGCAGTATTTGTGTTTATTACCAAGGATTTGTGGCAAGTGACAAACGTGAAGATCTCGCATAAGAATTTGGATTATACTAGCCTTAATCTCTTTAACTTTTCATATATAGTTTTGATTGTTCTTTTAAGTGCTTACAGAATGCCTTAAAATAACTAATAAAAGTTTCAGTAATCACGGTCCCATATAATTTATTATTTTTAATTATTAGATACTTCACTAAATATGATTAGGAATAAATAACTATTTAAAATAGGTCACTCCGTTTATTTACTGAAGATACATCTAGAAATAAATTACTAGCTGTCGCTTAAGTTGTTTCTATGACTAATGAACATTTTGCGATCGCTACCAACTGGATAAGGACAATGGTATGCTGATCAACCATTCTGTTATCATGATGATCTTAGTCTTCAGAGGTGGTGTCTTCAATGAGGCAACTTGAGATTCCAGGTTCATCGATTTAGTACTGCAATAACATAAAAAATATTACTCGTTGAAAATGAAATTAGCAACATATCCTTCTGCAACTTGCTATTCAATTATAATATAATATGAAATATATAACTATTCTGAAACCGAGCTAACCGGTGTTCTTGCAAGACTTCAAGACGTTTTTTAAATTTTCCGCTCAGTTTAGAGTGCCCCTGGTTTCAGAAGAACGACATTTCTAAACGAAATTTTTAATAATATCGAGTGACTCAGAATGGTTATTTTTAACATTAATTTCACATAAAATTATTGGAGATGAATATGATGAAGATTCTCTCTGATTCAAGCATGACTGAACCATGAAATAGAATTTGAACTTGGGCTTTCTTGGTCTCTAAATTGTGAAAAAGTTAGTAGACAGAAGATTAAAAAAAATTAATAGTAAGACCTACATTGCTTCCTGGATCATAATTTCGTAAGCGTACTTTTCTTCTTTCAGTCTGGTGTGCACAATTTCTAACTGTTTTTCAGCGCTTTCAAGGGCCCTTAAAAAAATAAAAAATAATAAGTATAGGCCAGTCGGGAAGGTAATCTTTCCAAAAGTGGTTATTCAATAGGGAAAATGAAAAATATTTTTATTCATACCACTTCATTTCCATAAACAATCCTTCGAAACAGGTAACAAAACAAGCAATTGCCATGTAAAAATATTAAAAACAATGACGTTACAGATAGTAATGATCCTATATTTTTAAAGGCAATTAGTCCTCTAAGATACAAAATAATTACATTTAATTTTCTTAATAATTTCAATTATTAAGACAATAATTTTTGATCCATAACATTTGATAAATTTTGTTTTTGTTTTGAATCTTACTTTATTTAAAACATATAGAACTGATTATTATTGCTGCTATACTCGTACCTTTCGCTTCCCTCTACTTTGACTAGAGACTCCTCGATGAGCAGGTTCTTTATTCTTAGCTGATCTTGTAAACACGAGATCTTCTTGTCTGCATTTTCTAGAGCCACACACTTTTCCTTAAGGTTATTGGTCAAATTTTCGATCTGAAGACAGAGTATCTTTTTTCATATCATAATATTGCATATATTGTTTTAAGTGTTTCAAGGTATTGAAAAAGTGTATTGAAAAATTATAATATAGTGACAGGAAATTATTTGCACGATCTTCATGCAAAATTACCAGAATTTGTTGATTTTAATAGCTTTGATTAGATAAATCTCAATAATTGAATTGATCGATCGGTGACATAATGACACCAAAGTGATTTTACCTTTCCCAAAAGTGACTTATTTTCCTTCTTGAATTTGAAAGACTTCTCCTTTTCCTTCTGGAGCTGCCCTTCCAGACTGTCTATCTCCGACCTGACAAGAACCAGACTGTTCTTGTTGTTGTGGGCTTCAGCTTCTGTTCTCAAGAGATCTTCCCTTAGTTTCTGAGATCTCATCTCCAGTTCATTATTTCCCTACAAAACAGTTAAATGTTAGAACGTTTTAATCAAAGTAAACGTACACAACATTATACAACTAGGATAGATGGAGACGACATTATATACAGATAATAAATTATATGCATACAGAAAATGTTTGGGATTGTGTATAGTTAAAAATATCTTATATTATTTAATAAAATACAATCATATTAAAAGTACTAAGTATTGAAAAAGTTAATAGTTGACAGACGCAGTGTTTAAAATAATTGTCTCGAGATATCCTTCTAAAGGTGTTAAGATAAATCAAGGAAAGTAGAGGTTAGAGATTTTAACGAAACCGTGTAATTTAGATTCCCGAAAGAATAAAAAAAAATGTCAGGAAAAGTTCCTTCCTTAAAAAAAAAAAAAAGTGCAGGCCATAGCAGACGAGTGTGTTAGGCAAACTTAGCAGCCTTGAAACTGCGCCGATTCGATTCTGGCCTGGGCGATTTATTTCGTGGCGACCATCTTCTTTGTGTAGGTATATGTTTGTTTTGTTCTTCGCAGCTGGGAAATAACTCTTGAAAGATTTATGTTTGACCTGAGAGTACAGTTCGGTTCCACAATGTATCTTTATTGATGAGTAGAGGGTTGTAAACGACAATAATATAATGGGAACTATATATTTATGGTTTAGTAGTTATGTGCATTTTGATATTGCTCTTCCTCTAGTTTTCAGAAACTTGTTACGATTTTGTTGGAGCCATAAATTGCCTTCCCCGATTTCATGAAATATTCCTTCAACTTGGGAGGCCCAATTGTTTTGTGACAGTAACGATTGTGTGTGTATTCAGGAATGTATCAATGATGGATATTGCGGATGTTTAAGTCAATATTTTTTTTAAGTCCTTTCTATCAAAGTTTGTTTTGCTGAATATTTTTATTATAAGCATAAAACAAAAATATTAATTTTCTCAAACATATATAAGTTTCGTATCTAGTTCCTAAACTACAACAGAAGTCGAAATTCTTATTTGGTTTCTGTTTAAAATTTTGGTGTTCCTTTTTTCAATTCTATACGGCCAACTAATTATCGTTTAGAAATGTTTATAGTTGTATTGAGGTTTCTAGATACTATATAAAATCTGTGGTATCAGCATATTTTTGTAATTATTGATTATTAGATTTAGGTTCTGGTCATGTCTGGACATACGGAGTTAAGCTTTGGGGCTCCACTAAACCATCAAATTCCTCCCGAATCCAAAGAGAGTCCAAAATCCTTCCTAAAATTCTTTAATGCTCCTTACTTTGTCACGAATCAAGTCATCCTACAGGACCTCGATGTTTCATATGTTGCCGATTTGGCCAAAACTAGATACCAATCCTTCCATGAAAAACTCCCCAACCACCCAAATCCACTTGTTTCTAATCTCCTTCAATACCTAATAATCCTCCTAGGCGTCTGAAAAGAAGATGGCCTCGAGATCTCCTCTAGAAATTTTATTGGAGTTCTATCAATGGGTAGATTGTCCACATGCTTGTATCATGACACTATGTCACCTACAGCAAATTTACTTATATATATTTTTATACAGTTGTAAATAACAATAAATAAATTATAAAAAAGGTTGTGGTCATTATTTGGTAGTTTAAAATTTTTAGCAGGTGAACTCTTATATGAAGAATCTACTTGTTTCTAAAACAATAAAGTTTAATTGTACTGCAGTATTATGTATTTAAAATATTTTACTTGTAGAACTCAGTGACATGCTACCTGTGGTTTGGGAGGACAATAAATCCAAAAAGAAAATATCATCACATACAAGAATTACTGTTAGAACAATAATTCATTTTTGATATGAGCAAACAGGTAAACATGTAATGAAAATGAAGAAATGACTTTTTATGATTTTTTATTTAATATCTATGTAAACCTTCAGGCAGTTAATGTTTCCAGAATGAAGGAATTATGGCTTGAAACCCGACGGTAAAGCTTAAAATACAGAGCCGACTGATGGGGGCTTTTAGATGATCTCAGAAAAGAAGGTATTAAAATTAAAGGTATCATTAATTTAATACAATGAAATAATTACTCATCTTTGGCATTTGTCATGTAACTATAAGGTTGTATATCATTTCAGAACAATTACCTCAAGAACAATCTTGTGCTTTGTTTCGAGATCAGTCAACACACCCTTCAGTGTCTGTACCTCTCTGAAGCAACTGGATATTACCTGTTCATCAGACGTCAAGAGCGATTTCAGAGTCTTCACTTGTGTCTTCAGCTTGATTGCCTGTTGAGGTAACCTAATGTCAGTGAACTTAAAGAGATGGTGTTCGTACTATAATGATTATAGAGAATATAAAGTAAAATAAATAAAACCAATACAAATCAATTCTGTAGAGTAATATACTAGATTCAGTTTCCTGAAATGTAGATTAAAAAATACTATGGTGAAATTGTTTATTTTGTTTCTCTTCATCAGATTTTATCTGCTTTGTTTGTTAGAAAGAAAATGAGGGGAAGAAACTTGGCTTTCTCAAAAGGTTAACTTATCCTGTCCAGAGAGTAAATATCAAGATTTGCCAAGAAATATTAATCAATCTCCTCACGAGGGTATGAACTGACAAGGCTTCTGTCACCAGAATGATCAGATGCTCTTTCAACATCCATGTCCACGTCGCCCTCTCCATTTATAGAGGCCGTGATAGGCGGGAGTGTTAAGGCGTTACCTTAACAACCTCGAGTCAGAATTCGGGCTGGGAGGATTGAAATTTCTTACGTGGTGGACCCACGGAATGAATCTCGACCATCCCACACTGTCTAGAATAGGTTAGTACCCTGTAGTATAACCAACCCCATATAGCAAATAACCCTCCCTCCCACCAGTAATTATAAAATATATACAATAACTAGTTATTAAAAATTGATATATTTTAATATATCTCAAAAAACTTTCACTTTCGCCGATCCAGCGATGTAGTACAACACTATACAAACACAATATCCTAAAGCTATGGTACCTATATTTAACTATACAAACACTATAACCTTGAGCTATGTAACTATATTTATTTATTTCATAAAATCCAGCATATGGAAATATTAGAAAAATTTAATTTAGCTCAATTATTATAGGTCAACGTAAGACTTACTTGACCATTACTGGAATCGAGCAGTGTTTCGAAGCACCGTGAGATCTCTTTCCTCCTCGTCCATACCTTCTTCAGGAACTTCCCATATACTAAGAAAGCAAGCAGCTTTGTTCTGGCATCAGAATTGCATGTAATCATAGGTAGGCTGTGCGTTTCTGGTAAATTCTCTTGGCAGATATAGGACCTTCAAAAATTAATATAATAATGAATAAATATAAGAAGATGGTCAGGATTGCGGTTAAAAAAAAAGAAATAGTTTAAAACTATTTTAATGTCCGACGTTTCGCCCCACTTTGCAGGGCTTCATCAAGGCTAAAAAGATTTTTAAAAAACTGAGAATATTACTACAATAAGGTAATTTAAGCTAGGATAAATATTATGTAAAAATAAAGTGATAAGAAATTACATATAAATAAAAGGAAGAAAGACATAAAATAGTATCAGTATAAAATAAACTTGAATAAACATTGATAATAATAAATTATACTGATACTATTTTATATCTTCCTTCCTTTTATTTATATATAATTTCTTATCACTTTATTTTTACATAATATTTAACCTAGCTTAAATTACTTTATTGTATCTTATAGTTGTAATATTCTCAGGTTTTTTTTGTATCTTTTTAGCGCTGATGAAGCCCTGGAAAGTGGGGCGAAACGTCAGACATTAAAATAGTTTTAAACTATTCGTTATTTTTTTGACTGCAACCCTATCCCTCTTCTTATATTTAAATTTTTACGGTCAACTACATATACATATATATATAATATAATAATGAGTTATGGATTTGATTTACGTCATAAATTACAACTGAAAAAAAAAGTTTAGTTAAATCTGTAAAATTTGTCCAGTCATCTGGAGACCAGAAAAGAGATCTTGGAGATGAGTTTTGAAAATTTTCCCTTTTGTTTCAAGGGAGTCGATAACGAATTTCAATTTTGCATCCTCCAATCTTCCTTAGAAATATTTTTTGTGTATTCAAAAAAGCTCAAAACTTATTTTTTTTTCGTTTTTTCTCCTCTTGCAAAAAAATTAAGCTAAAGTAAATTTATTACAATTTTTTTTTGTCACTGGTTATGAAATTAAAATTTGTGACCTTAATATGTTCCGGAAGTAAAAAAAAAAGTAAAAATATCAGTATATTGCCCTCTCCTTTTTTCTTAAAACTTGAGAAATAGATCATATTCGAATCAATTATAATATTCATTTTAAACTAATTTAAAGAAGTGTAAATTACAATTCAGATTCTGATAAATTTGTTTTTTTAGACTATTCGTTTTTAATCTAGCTCACAAATCGAAATTATGAAACGGGACGCAGTGAAATGGGGATCGAAAAGATGACTCGGTAAAAACGTTTAGTGGAGTCCTATTAATAACTAGTTTATTGATTTCTTAATTTTTTTTAAAGGGTAGAGGCGCTGATAACAAATTCCTGGCATAAATTTTTGCTGAGACCTCTTTCTACTCTTGGTTTTTTTAATATTTGTTTCAATTCAAGTTATTATAAATAAATAAGTAAAAAAAGAGATCCACATATAAAATTAATAAATAAACGAAAGGTTATTGACTAAGTAATACTATTAAAGGTTATGAATATTTACTCTATTGCCAAAAAATAAAAATTTTAATATTTCTAGAGAAGGTAAAAAAAAAAAGTTACCGTACTGTTTGGTAAAAACGCACAGCCTAAAATAGCTTTTACAGATAAATAAATGACAAATTAGAGTTAAGTATGATTGATGAGTAATCTTATAGGGACTCCTAAACGTCAATCGAATTGACAGTCATTATTCAATAGGCAAAGTTGCATGACTTACTTGAATCACGGAGGCCCCTACACTGTCAGTCAAAGAGTATGGATGTTCAATCTGAACGTCCATCTTTGATTTTACTGTCATTACAACTTACAGTGGTCCCTTTAGGAATAGGAATCGACGATGAACATCGTTTCTTACTTCGAACATATTGGATAACAAACATATTATAGTACAAGAGCCGGGAAGAAAGAAAGCCAGTTATCTCACCCCAATTTTTAATTACTCTAATCAAAACTATGTATAATTACTAGTCAAAACTGATTAACCTGCCAAGTATAGGTAGAGGGAATAAAAAATGGCGGCTGTTTCAAAACGTTAAAAAAACATTAATTTTTCAATCGGAGCTCTATATCTTAAAAACTACAAACAACACTAGAAAATCTAAAAGAACATTATTTAAAGAAGAGTAAATTTGTTGAAATATTAGCCCTAATAGAGCTATTTACGTCCAATAGTTCTCGAGATATAGCCTTTTAAAAAGCAACATTTCATAAAGTTAGTGAATCTATTTTGAGAAATCTATATCTCAATAACTATTCAACGCACAGATGTCTATCAGCATTCAAATTAAAGCTAGTTTAATGTACTAAAAGGTAGTTTATGACCTTTACCTTCGTAGGAATAGTAGTTTTTATGATATTTCATAAAATAAATTGATTTATAGTTGTTCGGACAATAAGTTTAATTTATGAAAAAAATTATTTCAGAAACCATTGGACGTAGAGATGTCTACATGCACTGAAAATAAAGCTAGTTAAATTTACTATAAAATAGTTAATAATGTTTATCTTAGTAGAAGTAGTAGTTTTTATTATATTTGACAAAATAAACTCACAAAATGTTAATTTCTAGTAGTTCGTATAAAATGTTGGTTTTTTTTTTTAAATATATCTCTAGTTCCATAAGACGCACATATGCCAACACTCAAAATAAAGGAAATTTAACTTTACTATAAAGTAGTTTATGACACTTGTCTTCGTAGGGTTATCTTCGTAGTTTTGAATATAAATTCGGCAAATGAAAATTTGCCCGAACAACTATAAATCAATTTATTTTAGTAAATTTCATGAAAACCAGTACTCCTACGAAAATAAACGTCATAAACTACATTAGCTCATTAAATTAGCTTTAATTTGAGTGCTAATAAACATCTGTACGTCAAATGGTTTTTGAGATTTGAATTTTTCAAAATAAATTCGCTAGCTACTGATCTTTTAGTACGTCCCATACAACATTTTCATGAAATGTTGCTTTTTAAAAAGCTATATCTCGAAAACTATTTAACGTAAATAACTCTATTAGGGCATATATTTTAGCAAATTTACTCTTCTTCAAATGACATTCTCCTAGGTTTTCTTGTGTTGTTACTACTTTTTAAGATATAGAGCTCCGAATGAAAAATTATTTTTTTTATCGCTTTGAAACAGCCGCCATTTTTTATTCCCCCTACCTATACTTGGCAGACTCATCAATTTTGACTATTAATTATACATAGTTTTCATTAAAGTAATCATAAATTGGGGTGAGATGACTGCCTTTTTTCTCCTCTTGGGCTCTTGTACTATTATGTATAATTCCGTCTAGACCAGAAGTGGGTTATAATCTATTTCGTTATTATATTATTATTGCTTTAATTAGATAACAGCTGCGAACTTCTTTGCTTACTAAGCTCGGTCAAAAGTGGTAAACAATCCCCCAACGGACTTTTCAGTTGAGCCTACATTTGATGTAAAACCCAAGTACATTTGATGTAAAAAGCCCAGACTTTTGGGCCTAAATTGCATAAATCACTTTGTCATGTCAGATCATAGCCAACAATTAGTCTGGATGGAATAATAAGTAAGTACCGAAACCTCTTAAGCAATATTAGATCTAGAGATGGAAGGGACCGACCTCCTGATTGCCATGCCTTCCTCTACTCCAGGCGACAGGTCCTGCAAAGACAAAGATCTGTTCGCATGGAGGGTAAGTATTCTCACCGGAGTGCACTCCATCAGTCCTGGCCTCTTAACCTTTCCACTTTGCCATTTTATAGGTTTGTGGATGGGTGTAGCGTAACTCGGGAGTTTGGGTGGTTTTCTTTTATCACACCTTTTCTGAATTCTACAAACTTTAGCTTTTTCCAATTCCTCGTTTTTTTTCATCATTGTTTTCTGAAAACTTTCAAATTGTAGGAACAATTAAAATTATTGAACTCACTGATGATAAATCAATTCATTAAATTCCAGCTGTTATCTGTATTTTCTTCTTTAATATTCTGTAAACGCATTAATTAAATTTTAAAAATATGTATTTTAGACAGTTTCATTTAGGAATGAGTTTTTTTTTTAATAAAGTAGCTACATATTTTTATCTTATAAAGTCTGTAATTCACTACATAAGGAAAACAGTTTTTTTTAAAATATTTATCCTGTACAATTAAAATGAGGCAAGATGGGCCTTTTACCCGACATCTTAATGTTCTTTTCGAGAATTGTGAAGTAGACCATTAATTTATGTATCGATGTTGTCATAAAGTGCTAAAGACAGGAACTTTCCTTCAATATACATGGAGTAAGGCGTTAATTAATTGAACATAAATATTTGCCCGATTTAGGCAAATCCAAAAGGAGAGTATTGTGTATAGAGTTTATCACAATTTTCTCATTTAAACGTATGTGACGATTTTTTTTATTAAATTGTTCAACCGATTTTGAAGTTAGATAGCTCATATTATTCAATAATATTTTGAAAAAAGCAAAACACTAAAAAATATCTGGATTATGTAGTTTAAATCTGTCCATCTGAAGCTTTGCTGTGTGTAAGAAAATGTATTGGGATCGTGAAAAATCGTAAAAAAGGTTTTCGACGGAAATACATTAGTACAAGACACGGGAAGAAAAAAAGGCAGTTATTTCGCCCCAATTTTTGATTACCTTAATGAAAACTGTGATTATTGAGACTATAATTATTAGTCTGCCAAGTATAGATAAGGGGCATACAAAATGGTTGCTGTTTCAAAACGTTAAAAAAAAATAATTTTTCATTCGGAGCTCTATATCTTTAAAGTTACCAATAACACAAGAAAACCTAAGAGAACGTCATTTGAAGTAGAGTAAATTTGCTAAAATATAAGCCCTAATAGAGCTATTTACGTTCAATAGTTCTCGAGATACAGCTTTTTAAAAAGCAACATTTCATAAAAATGTAATGAAAGATTAGTAGTTAGTGAATTTATTTTTACATCTCAGGAACTATGAGACGTATACATGTCTATTAGCTCTTAAATTAAAGCTAGTTTAATTTATTATAGTTATACAAATAGTTAATGACCCTTATCTTCGTAAGAATAGTGGTTTTCATTATATTTGCTAAAATAAATTGAATTATTGTAGTTCAAACAATAAGTTTGATTTATGAAAGCATAAGGAACTTTAATTCAGAAAGCATAAGATGTACAGGTTTCTGCCAATACTCAAATTAAAGCTAGTTAAATTTACTATAGAATAGTTTGTAACGTTTATCTTAGTAAGAGTAGTATTTATTATGAAATTTGACAAAACATATTCGTAAAATGTTAATTTATAGTTTTTCGGATAAAATGTTTGATTTTTGAAAAATATATTTCTACAACCATAAGACGTAAATATGTCTGCCAGCACTCAAACTAAAGGAAATTTAACTTGCTATAAAGTAGTTTATGACACGTATCTTCGTTGAGATAGTAGTTTTTGTTATATTTGCATATGAATATAAATTTGCAACATAAAAATTTGTCCAAACAACTATAAATCAATTTATTTTCGCAAGTATCATGAAAACTACCACTCCTACGAAAATAAACTTAATAAACTACTTTATAGTTCATTACACTAGCTTTAATTTGAGTGATAATAGACATCTGCACATCGAATGGTTTTTGAGATATAGATTTCTCAAAATTAAATTTACTAACTACTGATCTTTCACTACATTCTGTACATTTTTATGAAAAGTTGCTTTTTAAAAATCCATGTCTCGAGAACTATTGAACCTAAATAGCTCTATAAAGGCTCATATTTTAGCAAATTTACTCTACTTCAAATAATGTTCTGTTTTATTCCCCAACCTATACTAGACAGACTCATCAATTTTGACTTACAATTATACGTAGTTTTCATTAAAGAAATAAAAAATTGGGGAGAAATAACTGCCTTTTCTAAGAGAAGAGAATCTTGGGCTCTGGTACTAATGTTATGTTCTGAGGTCACAGAGTAAAAAAAAAAAAAAAGTAACTTGAACGTAATTTGAGTGGTAAGTGAAAGTTATTTGATGCGCTCACTGCACCAGGTTTTTTATAATTCATAGCCTCCAAAAATGGCATGTTCTTCTAATTGCTGCTGAGGCAATAGCTGCAGGGAAGAAAATTGCAATTATAAGTAAAAACATAAACAGTTTGTAATGTATATACAAACTGTTTATGTTTTTACTTAGTGGACATAATGTAAAGAGTGATTCATAGGGTATTGGTTTCACCAGTTGGTTTTATCTATCCTAATTTAATGTTATTTAACTTTAACACTCAACACTCTAATGCTAGTTATAATAAACTAGTTTATTATTCATTGTAAATCTCTTCAAGAGAAATGAAAACAAAAAAGAAACGTATGGTATAAAACAGGATTATTTTTAACTAATATCAATGAGTCATTATAAAAAAAGGTAATTTTATTTTTATAGTGTAGGAATACAATTAAAAGGAGTACAACTTGTATTATAATTTTAAGTCAATAATTATTTACGATTTATAAATAGTTTCTTTGTTAAATAAAATCATTATAAGTATTAATTTGCATTTGAATGGATTATATTATTAGATAACATTTATTTAATCACTTACACATATTTTTGGGTAATTTTGTGATTTTGAATGGTAAAGCAACTATGGTACAATGGTAAAGCAACATGCTGTAATATTTGATCCGGCCCGCGAGACATATTGTAAAACCCAATTAAAAAAAAATATTACACTACTTACTCATACTCACAGAATCAAGTTAAGCAGCAAGCCGAGTGGCAGCTATCATCAAAAAGGGAAGCAGCAAACATGAAAGCCCTAGATGTTTGCCACCTCACTGGTGGCGCAACAAAAGATTATTGCTTCTCAATTGTTCTGCACTAGACCATTACTTCATTTTACCAATATAAGATGGCCCGAACTTAGTTCTATTTGAGGTACCGAGGTGATAACTTCGACAAGCGATATCCTAGCGAACTGCCGTCAATTTGCTTTGTGACTTTGTGTGCATCTTGAGTGCTTACTAATTATATATTGTTATTAAGTTTATGGAACGAAAAGTAAAAGAAAATGTTGTTTGGTGGAAAGAAGCGAAAAGTAGATGCAGAGTGTCGCCAGTTTCAAGAAAAATGGACTGAAGAATCCTTTTTTTATCTTGCACAATGGTAAGCCTATTTGTTTGCTGTGTAATGAATCCATTTCAGTGATGGGATAATTCAATATAAAGAGGCATTACTCAACTAAGCATCCTATATTGCAATCACTGACAGGACAAATAAGAAAAGACAAAATCCAGAAGTTTACCGTAAATTTGGAAAAACAGCAGCAAATGTTTCATAAACAAATAATACAACATGATAATGTCGTTATTAAATCTTAAGTTATTAAAACCATTTGACGAAGGAGAATTTATCAAGAAGTTTGCAGTGTTTTGTGTCCTGAAAAGAAGCATGAATTTGGAAAAATTAGTTTGTCAAGACGAACTGTTGTCCGAAGTATAGAAATGATGGCTAATGATATAAAAACGACATTGACTGACCGTATGGCTGGTTTTGAATAATTTTACTTAGCATTAGACGAGAGCAGCGATTTGTCAAACAGCTCAACTGGCTATACTTATTCGAGGTGTTGATAAAGAGTTCACTGTTACTGAGGAATTGCTTGCCTTACAGCCACTAAAAGGAAGGACATTTTTAATGAAGTTCAAAAGGTATTCACATGTTTTGGCTCGCCATGGTCGAAATTAGTTGGTGTATGCACAGATGGTGCACCTTCTATGGTCGGCTTACGTAAAGGTTTCATCGGAACTTTGAATGAAAAAGTAACTGAATTAAATGTGCAAAAGATGATTTGATAGTCCTTCATTGTATTATCCATCAAGAGAACTTGTGTTCTAACCCCATTCAACTTCAGAATGTTATAAATGTAATAGTAAAAACCATAAATTTTATTCGATCCCGATAGCTTAACCGTCGTCAGTTCAAGGCGTTTTTAGGATGAAATATCAGCCGAATATGACGACGTAATATATTATTGTGAAGTCAGATGGCTAAGCAAAGGGAAAATATTGAAACGGTTTTACGAGCTTAAAAATGAGATAGCAGATTTTATGCAAATAAAAGATAAACCACTATCTGAATTGAGACACCCAAAATGGATATGTGACTTAGCGTTTCTGGTCGACCTCACAGGCTATTTGAATATTTAAATTTGAAACTTCAAAAACAAAGACAGTTGGTAAAAGATTTGTACAGCCATTTGAAAGCGTTTCAGAACAAAATCCGCTTGTGGGAGGCACAGATGCTGTCTGGCAACATCATATCACCACGCTCTCTGAAAATATTGCTTATGCTCAATATTTTGAAGAACTCAAGTTACTTTCGGAGCAATTTTCGAACAGACTTAGCGATTTCAAAATCATGGAAGACTGTTTCAATTTATTTGCTACTCCAACAAAACTCACTCCTTAAATCTAAATTTGAAGACGAGGAGTTGAGGATATATTTCTACAAAAAATATCTCGAAGACCATTTTCCGCAGCTTAGAAAATTCGCAAGAAGATTGATTTGTGCGTTTGGCGGTACTAATGAAGGTGAACAGTTCTTTTCAATGATGAAAGTTAATAAATCAAACCATCGTACAAGGTTTACTGACGATAATTTGGAAAATTCTTTACGCCTTTGTATCAATGGAATTAATCCAAACATCGATGGATTAGTTTCCCAAATTCAAGCTCAGGTGTCTCATTGTTTTCGGTGTCGCTATTTAACTTTCGTTGTTTGTAATAATTCCAAATTTAACGATTTAACTATAATGTTGTACCTATTTTTTTAATTTCATTTTGTTATTTTAATACATTGTATTATAATAACAATGTCTGATATCAATCGTTAAAAATTATGAACACTACTTTAAAACAGTACTTTTACACGCGGCCCGCGAACATATTTGAACATTAAAGTTTGGCCTACAACATATCAAAGGTTTCCCATACTTACCTTGATGAGGAACTCTGCAAAGTCGTTCTTTCAATTACGACTTTCAATGGTCAAGGGTTGCTTAACTCGCTTAGATCGTCTACCAAGAATTTACGCTATTCTTATAGTTCTTATAAGTTATAGGAAGCCATCATGAAAATTTTGTTTTAAATTTTAATTTACACTATTTCTGCTAAGTGAATATGAACAATAATAGAGATCGAAATTGTGATGAACAGTGAAAATAATTAAATCAGATTCAAATTGAAGTGGAAATATGGAAGTAACAAATGAAGAATTGCCAATCCATTACAAAAGACTGGTCTACATGACTATTATAAGGTCTGGACATACGGAGTTGAGCTTTGGGGCTCCACTAAACCATCAAATTCCTCCATAATCCAATCCTTACAGTCCAAAATCCTTCGTAAAATCCTTAATGCTCCTTACTTTGTTACAAATCAAGTAATCCATTCGGACCTCAATGTTCCATATGTTGCCGATTTAGCCAGAACCAGATACCGTTCCTAATAATAAACTTCTCAACCACCCAAATCCACTTGTTTCTAACCTGGCTTCTCCTTCATTACCTAATAATCCTCCTAGGCGTCTGAAAAGAAGATGGCCTCGAGATCTTCTCCTCTAGAAATGTAATTGTAATTCTATCAGTAAGTAGATTCTCCAAATCTTTTTATCATGTCACTATGTCACATACAGGAAATTTACTTGTTGTATATATGTGTATACAGTTGTAAATATCAATAAATAAATTATTAAAAAAAAAAAAAAATAACAAAAATATTTTTGTCTGTCTGAGTTTCCTAAAAAAAAAACTTTTTACGACGGTTCGGATTTCTGTAGTATTTGGATTACCGAGCTTACACTGTATTACCAATAACTTCTGAGGAATAGAAGTGCAAAAGCGTACAAATCCATATTAAAATTTTAACGAAATTTCAAAAATATGCATAATTCAAATATTAATCCTCTTCTCAAGCAAATGCTGAAGCATTCAAGACGTACAATATCTAATTTAATTTTCTATTCAATGTTAGCGTGTAAATTATAATATATCTTTTAAAACGAAATACGTTAAAAGTGGAAGAACTTACACCACTTTTGCTTTCAATGGTCCTTGCATTGGTTATGTGCTAGTCAATGGAACATAGTAATGCACATTACAATTAACACCGATCACATCTCACTAAAGCAATTGGCATCAATAAAAAGACCACTAACTTTTCCATTTCGAATCAAAATTTTTATTTCTGCTTTCGTCAACATTGTTAGCTTTTGTCAGCACTTTATTTCTTATTGCAAAGTAGAAACGATCGATAAGTTCAAGTATTCAATTGAAGTACCTCTTGTGCTTTCTACCACTTAGATCAAATATCTTATGTTACTTTTTTTTTTTTTTTTATGGCTCAGAGAAACTTTTACTAATATAATATATTGAATTTTTATTCAAGCATAAAATACTAAGTTAAATAATCTTTGTAGTTATAATTTTTTTTTTAAGTTCAATTGTTGAATTAATGATTATTGTATTTGCAGTTTTTTAACCACCTACAGCAAATTTACTTGTTGTAATTTTGTATAACTGTATATGTGTATACAGTTGTAAATATCAATAAATAAATTATTAAAAAAAAAAAAATGAAGAATATCATGCATCTTTTGTTTTGTAATGCATAATTCACATTTTCCTAGATTTATTTAAATTATTCATGACTAAATCAATTTTTCATTATAAATTTTGTTTTTTTTTAAATAAAAATGATATGTTTTTTTTCACTTTCACTTGAAATATAAAAGAAACAAAGTAAAATATTTTTCATAAGTCATATTTATGTAGTACTAATAATATATCGGACTAATATACAAAATAATGATGAAATACAAAAAAATATTCGTTTAATTATTTATTTTTAAATAATTTATGTGGTACAATAGGAAGATCGTATACCAACCGCTTGTTTTTTCTATTTTTGGGGTGGAAACACCTTAATAAGGAATTATTGCTTGTCCTTGGTCTTTTGGAAGTGTACGGTGACTAGGAACTGAATGTGGCAGTATGGACATGTGAATGGCTCACCAGTGGTTCCGCAACCAGCCGGGGTGTGTGTTATTTTGTCTAAGAAATGCGGCTTCTTCAGCTTCTCCTGGTGTTTTTGTGGATCTTCGGTAGACGATGTCTTCGACAATGAAGAATTCGGCGTTATCTTCAACTTCGGCGATTTCGTAATTTCTTCAGTACTGTGTTGATATCAATTTTTAATTTCGTATTTTGCTAACTCTTTTATTAATACTTGTCTAGTTTTAAATTGATATGTATTGTTTAAATATCATACATTCTTGTTACAAATTATATTAATTCAATTTTTCTCATATCTGAATGAATTTACAGAACGCGTAATAAATATTGACCAAAGAATCACAGAAACTACCGAAAAATGGGGTGACAATAGACAATTTTTCATTTTTTTTTATTCCTAAACCTAATTTAAATTTGCACTATTGCAATAATGACTTTTTGCTTTACTTAAAAAAAAAATTATTTCAAATATTATATGAGATATACCAATTTTTTCCAGTACCTATTTCACTTAGCAACTGCTACAAGGGTGACTTTTTTTTATCATGGATTCCCAAGCTATAAATGACGTACCATAGTCATCCATTTTTTGTTTTCACTCCTTAGAGTGTCTAGAAGGTTTCAGGACGTAGAAATTTGTTTTTCAATAATTTAGCCTTGTTGAGGAAAATTTTACTAAATTTATCGCAGGGTTTAAAAAGCCTTTTCTTAATACCTTTCGTTGAGTGAACTGTCTGAACCATTAAACAAATAATAATAGAGTACATAAAACATAGTTGTTTGGGATAGACTAAGAAACACAAAGTGGGTACTACAGCAGAAATAATAAAAAATGCAGGGCAATATCCCCAGGAACATCTCACAGGAGATGCCAACATCCCCAGGAACATTTCACAGGAGATGCCAACATCCCCAGGAACATTTCAAAGGAGATGTCAACATCCCTAGGAACATTTCACAGCAGATGTCAATATCCCTAGGAACATCTTACAGGAGATGTCAACATCCCCAGGAACATTTCACAGGAGATGTCAATATCCCCAGGAACATCTCACAGGAGATGCCAACATCCCTAGGAGCAAATTCATTAGGTTTTTTCTAGGGCTTACTTGAACAACTACACTTGAATGTTGAAATCTCTATTGTTCGGTAAAATTCATGTAGGATCGTCCTTCTAATTTCATCTTGTAGACAAGAGACATTTCGTTACACTACTATCCGATAGAAAGAGTAAAAACATTATCAATTTGAGTAAACAAGTTTGTACCACAATCATCTCTAATTTTTGTCGTATTCCGATTTTATTTATTTTAATACTAAAGGATCGAAGCCTTTGTTTATCATTCGTTTTCTATTTTTGCATGAAGGGCTACTACACTTTTTATGTTTTGTTTTTTTATGGAAAAAATAGATTTATTTAAATTATTAAGATGGGCTGTATTTGTGTTTTGCCCTGTAAATAGTTATCTACTGAACTAACTATTTACTATCTATCTATTTGGGATGATTATAAGTGAGGCTAGATTTTTATGCAATTGTATATTTTGTTTCCTTGCTTCAAATTCCGCCAACCTCGATAGAAATTCGAATCATGAAAAATACATTCAAATAACACGATTGGTGGTTTTCTACAATTTTGCACGTTTTAATTTTTTCTTCTGTAATGATTGCACGTTTTACGTTATGTGGGCATAATTTTGATTTTCGTTTATACACATATTATTAATTGAATAGTGGCATTCAACTCAAAAATAAAATATAACTACTAAAAACATAGTTCTTGGGATCTATTAACCAGTGGTTTCAGGTTACTATGGAAACGTCTCTCTAGAATGAGCTTATTAGCTTATGGAACATTCAGTAGTGTTATTGTTTTTAACTTGGATTCCAAGTCCACGTTTCGTTTTCCCTTCTGACTGTTGTGTTGAAACTAGAAGGAATTTCTAATTTTTTTTTTTATATTATATACCTCTATATATTATTTTAAATAAAAAATCAATTGTTCTGATCAATATATATAAATAAACGTAAACATATGTAAACTAACATTAATATATTACTTGTTAGTTTTTTCATTAATGATATATTCGTAAGTAAATTCTCAATTGAAAAGCTAAATTGTAAATTTTGGTCTCTAATTATAAGTATCAAATAATGGAAATCAAGTGATAATAATCATTCCCAGTTTTTCGCATTGAAAGTAAAAGGTTAGAAAAAAAAAATTTTAATTTATTCTTAACACTTACTCTGTATCAATGATTTTAATTGTATAAATATCTTCATTAGCCCGGTACTCCTCCATATTAAATAGGGTTGTGGGTTTTCTGAAAGAAAGAATTACAGCTAAAATTATTGTAAAGTGAATCTTAAGTATTATTAATACTTATGAAGTCGTGGTACGATGAAAATTGGTCACATTAATGCTCTCATGAGCATAGTTCATTCACTAGTATACTGAAGATAGACCCAAATACACAACAAAATGAAACTTTGGTCATAATTTCGTATTGGTAATAGAATGGAGATGAGGCTGTCCAAACTACGAGAGGGTCGAATTGGGAGCGGAATATTTGAAAAATATTTTTTTCAAAATTAGTCGAGTAAGATATCGTTCTGTACTTTTTGTGCTTCAGAACCACATGATACCACTCCAATTAGACGATAGAATCAGTACTTTAAAAGTTACCGATTTAAGGTAAATAGCATATATTGGGTCGTAAAATAAGTCCGTAGCGTTTTTTGCCTGTGATTTCTATTAACTTTTCTATAAATTTCAGATTCTTGTAAATATTATTAATCAATTATATATGACTTATTTTGATCTATTACATGTTGCCATCTTTTAGGTAGTTTTTGAATTCCGTCCTCCCAAAACTTCTCAGACTTTTGCGCAATGAACTCCACTATGTGCGTTTTGTAGTCCTCGAGCGAATTAAAGTGTTTCCCGTTAAGAGAGTTTTGAAGGACCTGAAATTAGTGAAAATCTGTTGGGGAAAGGTCTGGTGAATAGGGTGGGTTGGGAATCACATCCCAGCCTAACTCCAATAATTTTTGCCAGGTCTACAAAGACACGTGAGAACGGGCTTTATCGTGATGGAAAACTATACCTTTGGGATTGGCTAATCGCAAGGATGCTGGACTCTTTTGCTCAACTTGACGCTTGCATGAGATATTTTAAGCGTTTCTGCGATATCCCGTGTCGTAGAGTGAGATTTGTCGGTGATAAATGCTTCACTTTGGTCATCACCAAAAGTTGAAGGACGACCCGAGCTCTTTGCGTCTTCCAAGTCAAAATTTCTGGTTCTAAACCGAGCAAACCACTCACGAACGGTGCTTTCTCTTAAGGAATCATCGCTAGATACATTGCATATTTTGTTAACTGAGTATGCGTGTATATCGATTTTCCTTTTCAGAAATAAAAAATCGTTTAATTTTTTTCTCTTTCAGTTTGAGCAAACAAAATACCTAAGGTTGAAGATAAGGAATCTCGGTTGAAACAGATGTATAAAAGCACCTTTACTAATCCTCTTTTAGAATATGTAAACATTATTGACTAAGTAAACATAATTTCATAGACACAGAGAGGATTAAGTTGAAATATTGAAAAACGCTACGAACTTACTTTTCAACCCAATAGAATATTTTCATAATATTTTCCTGAACGATGTTGTTGGAGTACAAATAAATAAATTAATAATAATATTAATAATACTTTATAATAATAATAAAGAAATAGAAAGATGTGGGCTGAGAAACCTCAGAGATACCTAAACAAAAATACAAATAAATTTAAACAGTCGTTATAAAAAATAATTATAAGTTAATTCTCACTTTAATCAGTTGGACAAAAAAAAAATTAAAAAATAAAATGATGTAAAAATAATTAAGAATGGTGTAATAATTTATTACAATTATGTCAATTTACAATTTTATGGGGTCTGAATGGATAAGAAATGATTGAACAGGCGGGATTTAAAGGTAGGGAGGGTATTGGTGCGACGGATGTTGGAAGGGATGGAGTTTCATAAGGATGAGGATCGATCTATTGAAAGCAATTTATCAAACGTTTTAACTTCGCCTCGAGATCCCTAGACACCCCCATATACCGTACAGCAATAGTCTAAGTGGGGAAATCTTAGATAAGTGACTAGGAGCCTACTGGTTTCAAATGGAGATAGGTGGTGGAGGTAATTTAGACGTTTTAATGTGGAAAAAGCACGGCGGGAGATATTGGATACATGTTTTTTTAAGGAAAGCGTTTGATCAAAGGTTATTCCCAGGTTTGTGATGGTGGGGTAAAATTTGATGGGACTATCATGTAGGAACAGAGTTGTAATATTAGCATTATATTATATTAGAATATTAGTCTATGATAACTAAATTAATAAGTACCCTGTCAGTGTCAGATTGCACTATTTTTTGTTTTCAATATTATTATTATTTATGTGTTTATACTTTATTTATTTTTTTGGAACTTTTATAAGATGATGCATTACCTGAACCCATGTAAGAATATATGTCTCTCTTTTGTTCCAGAAAAGAAGGCTGAATTGACGTCTTCCCTAAATTAAATTAATAGCTTTTTATTTAATGCATATCAATTGCTAAAACATTGCAAGATACAGCTAGGTTTTAAAAGTACGATTAATATTTCGCAAAAGGATTGGAAGATTAATTATGTAATACTAGAATAATATATTAAAAACTAAAAGTGAATATGGAGATTTCCTTGAAACAGAATACGTGAAAAATATCGAAATAACTGTTAATTATAAAAAATAAAATAATGATATTTTCATATTCGTTATTATTATAATTTCTAGGGGAACAATAACTGCGATAGATGTATGTCGAAAACGTGAATCGCTCAAAAGAAAATGTTCCGCGAAACACATTTCCCCTACAATAATAATAAATATAAAAACTGTTTTCACGTTCCATATATTACTGTTATCATGACGGTTTTTGTTAACTACATGTGTCTTCAACTAATAATTACAGATAAATTCACGATTTTTTCAGCCCACAAGTATAAGTACAGGTAGTTAGCAAAGATGTGAATCACTCTTACACTAATCCAATGTTATACATTAGTATAACATGTTTTACACGAGAGCTTATACTATACAAACCAAAAAGAGGGGGTATACAGAAATTTTATACATCTAGGATGTAATTACACACTCATTGAAATCGGACCAGCCGTATTAGAGTGAAAAGAAATCTAAGTGAATCAAGGTGTCAACCTAGCAACCTCGTATCTCCCACGGAATGAAAACTCGACCATTCCACTCTGGTTTCATACGCTTGTTACGTATAAAAGAACCCTTCTATCATATGTCAGAAATAGCCAGGGTATAAAAAAAAAGTTATTCCATTTCTCTAGAGAGCTGCTGGTTTACCACTCAAAAAGGTTTATTCCGTCTGTAATAAATGTGTATACCATGTTTCATCGCAACTGGCCGAATCCTTCTAAACTGGTGATGAAAAAATAATCGATGGAAGATAGACATCATACTCTTCCAACTAACTCATAGTTAATCCACCAAGATGGTAACTAGTCGACGAGGTAACGAGAGTCATAAAATAAAAAATAGTTTCTCATAGATGTTACGCGATTAACACATCACATGTGGATTAAAACGTGAGTAACCCTCTTAAACTTGAACATATGACGAAAACATTGATTTTTATTTATTTATTCCCAATTGTTGATCGTTGAATTAAGTTTTAATTGTTGATAAAAATTATTAGTAGTGTTGGCCTTGTATTTTTGTTTAACTTGTTTTCTTTGTAAAGTTAAGAAACATCAGGATATGCTAAAAAAGACTAGGACTCATTTTTCTCTTGCTCGAACAAGAACTTCGAAACGATAGAAAACAGATGTACACGACGTGGTTGCTCTGATACATTTTATGTACAAAACATAAGGATCAAAAATACATTATATTCACGGAAATAAAAGTTGAAAATAATTCTCTGATCAACTTACCCATCAAGACTGTCGCCAAGCTTCAAAAGAAAAAAAATAATTAGTAACAACCCCATTCGCTGATTTGGAACTTTGACATAATTTTGTCAAAGTTTATTTAAATAATTTAAACATATGAGTCCCAAACAATGCAATGTTGCATTAATTATCTAGAGTTCGTATCGAGTGTGACTGTGAATTCAGTTAATGTTAAATGTTATTGATGTGCTATGTGCATTCATTAAATGAAAGTATTTACAGTAGGCCCACAACAAAAATGGTAGACGGAAGGCGAACACGCACGGCACTAAGTAGATACTAACGTACTTGGAGGAAGAAGTAGAATGGAGGGGATAAGCTGCCTAGAAAAGCGAAGCCAATACGGACCTTATTATGGGCTCCAGGGGCATGGAGAGTAGCAGAGTAGGCCTTCTGTTTCTGTGGCAAACATCTCTTTTAACGTCAATGCAAACCTGAGTTCCTGCGGCATTACCAACTAGGGATGCGACATCGATGTCGATGTTTTCAAAACATCGATGTTTTGTGACATCGATGTTTTTAAGCCGATGTTTTTTCAACATCGATGTTTTACTTTTGTCCCAATCTTTAATATTTTTTTTTCCAAAAGTAACTAAATGAAAACAAAAAAATTACGGTATAAACAATTTCCTATCAACAATGTGGTGGGATAAAAAAGTACCTTCAACCATCACGCTAACGACGTAATAAAGATAAATTACGACTAGAAAAACATCGATGTTTTAAAATATCTATGCTTAATATTAAAACATCATTACATACAAACCATTGCCTAAAATACATCGATGTTTTAAAATATCTATGCTTAATATTAAAACATCATTACATACAAACCTTTGCCTGAAATACATTGATGTTTTTGAACAACCATTTCAGTAACATAAGGTCTGTTCCAACGACTACGTAGTCTCCCGCCAGTCGGAAGTGATTTTTACAAAAAAGATTGCAAATTGACAAAAAAAACATCGATGTTTAAAAGTATCAATGTTCAATATTAAAATATCATAGCATACAATACATTCCCCAAAATACATCGATGTTTTTGAACAACAATTATAGAAACATAAGGTCTGTTCCAACGACTACGCATGCTCAGACCAGTCAGAAATGCTTTTTGTATGAAAGAATGGTACATCGACTACAAAAAACATCGATGTTTTAAAATATCGTTGCTTACAATGCGTTACCCAAAAAACATCGATGTTTTAAAATATCGTTGCTTACAATACATTTTCCAAAAAACATCGATGTTTTAAAATATTGTTGTTTACAATACATGGCCAAAAATACATTGTTGTTTTTTCGAACATCTATTTCAGAAACATAAGGTCTGTTCCGACCAGTCAGAAATGGTTGTTGGAACAAATAATGTGACTAAAAAAAAAACATCGATTTTTTTTGGGTAATGCAATGTATGCAACGATATTTTAGAACATCAATGTTTTTTGGGTAATGCATTGCAAGCAACGATTTTTAAAAACATCGATGTTTTTTGTAGTCGATGTCGGATTCTTGCTTTCAAAAACCACTTCTGAAAGGCCGTAAAATGCGTGATCGTTGGAACAGACCTTATGTTACTCAAATGGATGTTCAAAAACGTCGATGTATTTTGGGTAACGTATTGTAAGCAACGATATTTTAAAAACATCGATGTTTTTTGTAGTCGATGTCGGATTCTTAGTTTCAAAACCCACTTCTGACAGGCCGTAGAATGCGTGATCGTTGGAACAGACCTCATGTTTCTGAAATAGTTGTTCAAAAACATCGATGTATTTTGAGTAATGTATTGTAAGCAACGATATTTTAAAACAATGATGTTTTTATGGTAATGTATTGTAACGATATTTTAAAACATCGATGTTTTTTGTAGTTGATGTCCTATTCTTTGATTGGAAAAGCACTTCTGACTGGCCGGAGCATGCGTAGTCGTTGGAACAGACCTTATGTTACTGAAATGCTTTTAAAAAAAACATCGATATTGAATAACATCGATGTTTTTTCGACATCGATGTTGTAATATTGAACATCGATGTCGCATCTCTATTACCAACCCCCACTTATTGACATCACTTGTGCTTTGAATGAGATGGATGTTATGCCCCTCTCCCCTCGTTCTACCTTCAAAAGTAAGGTGGCAATATAAAACTACCTAATACAGTTTTTTATCTAAAAAAAAATATTAATGTTATCTTTTTTCTTGTATATAGGAGTCGTTATCAGGATGTAAGTTGTTTGTTAATATCGATTCAGAAATTAATGAATACATTTTTTTTTATTGATTTCTGAAAGTTGTACTTGGTTCTCGTGGCGATTACATTGCGAGATATCAGGTTTTTTCATTCTTTATGGAAATCTGAAATCAAAATTTCTCTTAGTTATAAAATATCAAATGCTCGTTTTTGGTGCATTTTTTAATATTAATTTTTGAGTTACTGAAGTGTCTACATACTTACTTAATTTTTGTTTTATTTATTAGCGAGCCGACTATTTAATATTAGTTTCATGACTAATACAGAAAAAAATATAGAATTTTTTTTTAGTTTTTTGTTTATTACCCGAAATCATTATTATAAGTATTTTTCGAAGATAAAAATCTAATCAACAGTCAAAGCAGACAATATTATCTACAAAATGGTTTTATTATACTTCATTTTGAGCAACCAGCGACTTCGCAGGAGCGTGCGAAAGGCCGTTTATTTTATGGAAAAATAAAAGTGACTAGAAAATTATTTGGGGGGAATGATGTGTCACAACGATTCCGAGAAAGAGAGCATTCCCAGAGAAAATCACGAAATTAGAAAATTTACAATAAAAATAACCTCTCCTCCAATGCGAAGTTAAGCATAACAACATTGTGATACCCAACTAGGAAAAGCTGCAAAGAATAGAAAGGAGAATCTTAAGAAAAATCTATGGGCCTAGGAAAACACAAGAAGGTCCCAAGGCGAAGATCTAACGAAGAGATCTACGGAAAAATCAAAGACCTGGAATCGAAATAAGAATCAGAAGACTCCTATGGGTACATAAAAAGAATGAATAATGAAGGAGGAAAGATTGAACAAAAAGATCTTTAACAAAAGTTTTAGCTACAAAAGCATGGGAGGATACACGAGGCAAATGAGAGAGGAATTAATGAACTTTAAAATTTCAGATACCGACTATCTAGATAGAGACACATACAGGAAAACACTTAAAAATCTCGCCAATATTGAAAAAGGAAAAAGGAAAAAAGAAAGGTACGAAGTGGTGCGAAGAAAGAAAAGAAAGGCAGCCCAAGATCATGAAGCTGCGATGGGAAGAAAGAAAATCAGGACTCCCGAAGAAGCCTAACCAATGATATTAGTGTGGTCCTTAGTGGCCGATAGGAGATTTTAAAAAATAAATAGGGAATTTGACCAAAATATAATTGGAATAAATTAATTAATTGCCTGACCTGATTGTGGGGAAGGTTACAAATATTGTAATAAAGTATAATAGCGAAAATTAACTGTGATTAAAAGTTTTAATTTTTAATTTAATATGAACAATTTGCGAAATAGGTAAGTAGACATAGGCTAAGGATTACTTTAATTAATTAAAATTATATGATTACCTAATGTTTTAATATCTCATAGAGTAATTAATAACCTGGGCAGTATAACCTGCATACATTTTTTTTTAAATTGATGTGGTTCTAAATTTGTATCAAGATGTGATAACTGATTAATAATATTTATATTTGTATACAATTTTAAAAAATCATATGTATAATAAAAGCTGTTTGTGATAGATTGTCCTTGAGGATGGCCGAAACGTCGGACTTATAAAGAAATATAAATTGTTCTGAGACTAAAATTGGATAAAGTTTATTTTATTTAAACAATAATAACCAATCTGAAGAAAGTGTATAAAGATTATAAATAAATTATCTTTTTATTGATGACTAAATGTCTTTAGAAGCACAAATACTCTACTTCTTATGCCTTAGAAAAATAATAATAATAAATAGCAAAATTTATCGTTAATTATTTTAAAAAACAATAACAATAAACTTGTAAAAAAAAAAAAACTGCTAAAGCTTTAATTTTGAGATAACGGCCTATCCCTACTTGATATGTAACAGATAGTTGAAGATGGCGGCGTATAACGGACAACGGCACACCTGTGTTTGCATTGAGATATTGATGCCGTACGCTACGAAAATAGGATTTAGATCGTTGGCAGATCCAGAGGAGAGGGAGTGGGTTGCTAAAGAAAAAGGAAAGTTTGATTATTAGAAATTTTATCCTTCGTGTGAAGGAAGCTTATATATTGAAATGTTCGGACTCAAATTATACTCTGACCATTGAGAATGTTCTTAGCAGTTCTTTCTTGAGGGATATCATTGACCGTGGTTCCAGTCCTGTCTTTATTGCCTACAGCAAGACTAGCATTACTAGAGAAAGTAAATCAAACATTGCCTTATAAAGAGTTTTTTAAAATAAATAATTTAAATTCTATCCATTTTAGTCTCAAAACCTTTTATTTTTCTTATAAGTCCAACTTATAGTTATGATAAAGTTTTTAAGGAATAGTGTCTGTGATAAATTATTTCGATTTTGTTTTAAGTGAATATTGACTAATTAAAAATTGATGTTTTGACCTGGGCAGAATAGTCTGCATGGAGTTAGAGTTTTTAAATTATATAATTTCAAAATTGTATTAAGTAGATTGTCCCTGAAGATGGCTGAATTGGCCGAAACGTCGGACTCATAAGAAAAATAAAAGGTTTTGAGACTAAAATGGATAGAAATTAAATTATTTATTTTTAAAAAATTACCAGTCTCAAGAAAGTGTTAAGAGTTTTTTGTTTTTTATTATTTTTTTTTTTTTTAGCCTCTCCCAAAACAATGCATCTTGCTTTTTTTGTTATTTTTTATACGTACCTAAATAAATCGATGATCCAAAGTATTGTAGGAATTAAAAAGTATTACTTTTTAAAAATATAATGGAAGGCTACTAATGAATCTCGCTAATCCGAACAAATTGCTCCAAGGGTGCGTTCGGGTTATAGAAAGTATTAGGAAAAGAGTGTAAATATTTAATAATGTAAACATTGACTAATTAGAAATTGATGTTTTGACCTGGGCAAAATAGTCTGTATGGAGTTAGAGTTTTTAAATTATATAATTTCAAAATTGTATTAAGTAGATTGTCCCTGAAGATGGCTGAATTGGCCAAAACGTCGGACTCATAAGAAAAATAAAAGATTTTGAAACTAAAATGGATAGAAATTAAATTATTTATTTTAAAAAATTCACCAGTCTCAAGAAAGTGTTAAGAGTTTTTTGTTTTTTATAAATTAATTTTTTTTTTTTTAGCCTCTCCCAAAACAATGCATCTTGCTTTTTTTGTTATTTTTTTATACGTACCTAAATAAATCAATGATCCAAAGTATTGTAGGAATTAAAAAGTATTACTTTTTAAAAATATAATGGAAGGCTACTAATGAATCTCGCTAATCCGAACAAATTGATCCAAGGGTGCGTTCGGGTTATAGAAAGTATTAGGAAAAGAGTGAAAACATTTTAACAATATCAATGCATATAACTGTTTTTATTAATTTATTTTTTTATATGTTTATGGGAAATTTGACAGTTTGAAGTTTAAAAAAATGAAAAATGTTGTCTTTAACATGCTCGGTAATGCTAAGTGATGTTTTAATTTATTAAAATTAAGATTGTTTATTTTTTCAACAAAAAAATATAAACAAAAATAAAAAATACTCCTTGTATGGATTTATTTAAAACGTGATAACAAAAAAAAGAGTTCACCAACAAACTTTGTATTGTAGATATTTTTATTATTAAATTAATTAGTTTTACAAAACCAAATGATTTATACATTAGGCATTATGTATTTCTAATTCCAACAAAATTTATTATGAACACTTCCATAGGAATTAGATAGCCAGGCATTTAAACTGAAAACATTTCCGATTTCGGTTTTTTACAGTGATTACCATAACTTGCCAATACATTAGGAAATTAAAAATGTCCTTTACACATGTAGATGTTTATTTAATAACAAAAATGTTATTGTCTGTCTGAGTTTCCTAAAAAAAAAAAAACTTTTTACGACGGTTCGGATTTCTGTAGTGTTCGAATTACCGAGCTTACACTGTATTATCAATAACTTCGGAATGCAGTTGTATATAAACTAGGATGAAAATTTGACTGAGGAATAGAAGTGCAAAAGCGTACAAATCCATATTAAAATTTTAACGAAATTTCAAAAATATACATTATTCAAATATTAATCTCTTCTGAAGCTAATGCTGAAGCATTCAAGACGTATAATATCTAATTTAATTTTTCATTCAATGTAAACGTGTGAATTATAATATATCTTTAATTGTTATTAAAACGAAATGCGTTAAGAGTGGAATAACTTACACCACTTTTGCTTTCAATGGTCCTTGCATTGATTATGGACTAGTTAATGGAACATAAAAAAGCACATTACAATTAATACCGATCACATCTCACTAAAACAATTGGCATCAATAAAAAGACAACTTTTCCATTTCGAATCAAAATATTTATTTCTGCTTTTGTCAACATTGTTAGCTTTTGTCAGCACTTTATTTCTTATTGCAAAGTAGAAACGATCGATAAGTTCAAGTATTCAATTGAAGTACCTCTTGTGCTTTCTACCACTTAGATCAAATATCTTATCTTATTTTATTTTTTTTTTTTTTGCTCGGAGAAACTTTTACTAATATAATTTATTGAAGTTTTATTCAAGCATAAAATACTAAGTTAAATAATCTTTGTAGTTATAATTTTTTCAAGTTCAATTGTTGAATTAATGATTATTATATTTGCAGTTTTTTAACTATATTAGAAATAGATTTGTAAAATTTTGTTAAGCTCCTCCGAATACTAAATTTAAAAAAATTAAATAAATTGGATTTTAACCACTTTAAAATTGAAATAAAATCAATAAACCAGAAAAAAAAATTTCACAGCTGGTAAAAAATATTATTGATTTATATTTTAAACCGTAATAGCAAAATAATTACGTGAAAATGAGATACAAAAAGATAAAATTTATGTCAAGTACTGTTTTTTATGATTATAAATGCGCCATTATATTTTATCAAATTCACCTCCAAGGATTAGTTAGTGTGAATTATCCTTATTTTTTGTAATGGTGAGTATTGCAACAGTATAGTATAAATTCACATAAATAAATAAACATAAAAAAACAAGTTAGTATAAATTCGAAAAAGTTGCAAGTTTATACAATTTTTTTTTGTACAATGTAATATTATGACAGGTACATTTAATGTACAATTAATTTTGAAGGGACGAAAAATGGATCGGGAATAAAAAAACAATAAAAGTTTTAATTTATAATCTTAACACTTTCTTGAGACTGGTAAATTTTTTAAATTAAATAATTTAATTTCTATCCATTTTAGTCTCAACACATTTTATTTTTCTTATAAGTCCGACGTTTCGGCCAATCCGGGCATCCTCAGGGACAATCTACTTGTTGTGATAAAGTTTTTAAGGAATAGTGATTGTGATAAATGATTTTAATTTTGTAATTATGAGAGATAGTTGACCGTGGATGATAAATGAGGAGAAGATGGTTGGGGGTGCGGTCAATGAAAAACACAAATAAGTATGATTAACTTATTTGTGATTTTAATTTTGGTTTTAAGTGAATATTTACTAATTAGAAATTGTTGTTTTGACCTGGGCAGAATAGCCTGCATGGAGTTAGAATTTTTAAATTATATAATTCCAAAATTGTATTCAGTAGATTGTCCCTGAAGATGGCCGGATTGGCCGAAACGTCAGACTTATAAGAAAAATAAAAGGTTTTAAGACTAAAATGGATAGAAATTAAATTATTTATTTTAATAAAAGTTCTGTAAAAAAGAATATTAGAAAAGTTAGTGTTGTGGTGAGTTAGTTATAGTTTAACCAATAAGAGGTAACTGACTCAATAAAATTGACATATGAAAGACTTGAGTGATAATAATTATAATATTAAATGCAGGATTAAACAGTAAAAATTAATTGTAAGCAAGTTTTCATGGCGGAAAATATTGAATTTCTATTAGTTAAGATGTATATAAACGATTACATATTTTGGCCATACTTTAAGATCACCGTTCAGATCAAACATCCTAGCTCCTACTACTTACTCCAGCAGAAGTCTCATGTACATTGTTTCGATAGATATACTATGAGGTGAGACAGACGAGGAAGCTACACCGGATAGGCAATGGCCGGATATAAGGGCAGGTGTGCGGCCCACCGTGAGAATACCACGAATTACATCCACAGGAGACTTCTTGCCGTCTATTAGCATACTTGAATGTCAGTGTCGTCTTCAAGTAGATCCAGGTATCAGGTGCCTCGAGTCATCCGCACCGTGTCTACACCTACAGTGACTTAAGTTATAATATGTCTGACTCCAAGTTAGAGCTATATCATTAGGTTAATACTGTAATGTTAAATAAATAAAAAAAAAAAAGTTATGAAGTATCTCCGTATCGCTTTCTACTATTCACATATGATTTGAACAATTTTATGAACATTTCATTAATAGTTTTGATTCTGAAACTATTTGCTAATTAGATGGCGCAAAAATTGGACTAGTTTTAGTAAGTATTTTTCGTGTTGACCGCTGAAGTATGAAGTTTAGTTGGCACGTCCTCCAGGATCATGAAAAACATAGTGAAGTATCAAATGTAAACATACAGGGCCTTGTTTCATAATAAAAGCTAATAGTATTAGTTAAAAATACAAGTATAGAAACTACGTGGTAAAACACTAATACTTTTTTTTCATAGTAGGGAAGACTATTAGTGATATTACAGGAGTTAAAAAGTACTAAAGTACAAGTTACTATTGTGCAAGTCGGTGTAATTGTATTAAGTTAAATCGATATGACTAATAGTATTAGTTTGTACTTTTTTATGGAACAGGGCCCTGGACGTGAATAGAATTTCTATATCCAACCTGGCAAGCACAAAAAACCATTCAAGATCAACAGTGACTTTAATAATTTAATTACATGCATGTAATATAAATCAGTGTGGTAGTATAAATCGCACGGAACAATGAGACCTTAGTCTTGGATGGGAGGGACGTGACGGCCGAGCGGGTTGGGGCGTAGGTCTCAAAGCGCTCAGTTCAAAACAATGTAAGTTCAGTTCCCATTTAGAGCTCTTTATATTTATTTTGCAGCGGTCCCAAAAAATGAATTTTGACACACCCACCTTGGTTTGTATGATGTCCCAGTCTGCAATTATAGGAATTTAAATCCCTTAGCAACAGAGATCACCCCCGCGGACGCTAAATTTACACCTCTTCTTACATGTTGAAAATTAGGAAAACAAAATTGAACGATGTTAGGTATTTGTGTAAATACATTTAAATATGTATATTCCTTGTACTTACTTAAGGTAATATTTTATTTATGTAAAACATTACACACATTGGAGTTATTAATTTTTAATTAATAAAACCACAATGCCGTTCATACTATCAAAGATTTCTTTTAATATCCCTGTATGTATTACCGTAGATTATTATACCTAAATATCCAAGAAGTATAAAATATACTTTAATGATTTATTTTATACTAAGACTATGACAAATTTGATTGCGGCATGGAATAAAAACAACAACGATAGATTGCTCCTCAGAGGATGTTTGTTTCGATTCAGACATTTATACATGTTAGCAAATATCAGTTCAAACAGAGGAAATTTCAAAAATATCTAAGTATTCTTAGGTACCTGTGAATACCTACTTTCTGTCAAATTTTATATAAACTTACTCATCTAAGGTAGTTTTCATACGGAAAAGAAGGGAAACTAAGTGAAATATCGCTTGGACAAATGATTTAATGGCAAAATAATGACAAAGCATTTTTTATTGCTTAGAGGCTGGTGATTAGGAATAAACAACCACAACGGTTTTGAAAAATTATAACAAAAAATTTTCATTTTGCCTAATAGAAAAGAGTGGAATTTCATATGTCAATTAAATATAATATATTAAATATCTTATATTAAATATAAGAGTTAATCAATGAGATACCATAACATTGTTTGATGCGAAACATTATAACGCCTAGTATCTTCTGAGAGCCTTTTATTAAAATTTGTTATAATATCGATTTAATAAAATTCACCAATATATCACTCTGAGTCCAAACCACTAGCTACCATTACAATAGACTATGTGAGACAACAATGGTTCAGTTGAGCCGTCACGTCCACTAGGGCCCTGTTTCATAATGGAAACTAATAGTATTAGTTCATAGTGCAAATGTAGTAACTAGTGTGGTATTATTACCACATTAGTTTCTACACTTTATTACTAATACTTATTTTTTTCATGATAGGGATGACTATTAGTGATATTACAGGAATTAAAAAATACTAAAGTACGAGTTGCTATTGTACAAGCCTGCGTAATTGAATTAAGATAAATCTACAAGACTAATAGTATTAGTTTGTACTTTATTATGAAACAGGGCCCAGATGTGTAAAACAATACGACAGACATGGCGATTATGAACTGGTAATTTATAGAGAATATTTGCAACATTTGACGATGTTCTTCGCACATTATTAGGATCTAGTAACCACGAGATATATTTTTTTCAGAGTAAGTTTATTCAGGGCTTACATACTAGCAAAAGGTTATAAAAAGAATATAATAAAACTAAAAAATAATGTTCGTTCAGTATCCTCACACTCTATATTTTAATAGACAGTAGCGTAGGCACATGTACGAGGACAAGGTATTTTTTGTTATCTTCCCTAATATTTTATAAATGAAATCTGGATTATCTCTCTAGGAAGTCTGGTGAGTCAATTTTTTATAATTTTTTGAGGTTTATAATTACTTCCATCATTTTCAATAAAT